>NW_003519497.1:0-66353 GCF_000190715.1 Dictyostelium purpureum | reverse complement strand
GTGGCCACATCCACTTTAAAGAGTAGTGCTAGTCAAGGAACCAAATCTGTATCATATAATTTTATAAATAGTAACATTAAAACTTCACAACAATCAGAAGCATCAACTACTTCATTCGCTATACCAAATAGTAAAGCACCAATAAATTCAAATAAAAATAGTTTTAAATCAATCCAAGTTAATTCGTAAAGTTTCAATTTGTTAAAAAACCAATGAAAAAAAAGAAGTTATATTAATAGATTTTTTTATTTATTTATAGAATTAATAGTACAGGTTTATTAGGATTATTATCATTATCTTTTCCAATAGATGGTATGTTTCTAAATAATAGTAAAAAAAATAAAATAATAATAATAAATAATAAATAATAATAATAATAGTAATAATAATAATAATAATAATAATAATAATAATAATTAAATTTAAAAGGATTTAATATTAACACATTACTAATAACAGATACCTAATTCATTTTAGATGGTAGCTAACAAAAAAAAAAATTTATTTAAATCTCTTTTTACAACAGGGTCGTAACTTTTTTCAAAAAAAACAATTGCAACAATAACAATAACAACAACAACAACAATAACAACTATACATTGAAACAATATAACAACAAAAACAAAACAATAACGCAACAACATACATCAATAATACCAACAACCAATAAATATATTTGGTATATACTTAAAAATATATACTATTTTAAAATTTTTTTAAATATATATAAAATAAAAAATCTTAATTTTGGGGGGTGACAAGTATAACCCTTTTCAAATTACCATATTTATTATTTTGTAAATTTAGCAAGCATACTTAATTAGATGTATATATATATAGACATACTTTTTTTATTTTATTATTTTATTATTTTATTATTTTTATATTTTTATTCTTCAAATTTACAATATTGTCTAACACCACAAGTATGGATATTTTACATAATAAATGTTATTTTTGTGATATATATATAATATAAAATGGTAAAGTTTATAAAAACAATACTCTATATAAATTATTATTAGTGTATAACTAGTATCATCTATATTGAGTTTTTATTATAGATATATATAACAGAGTATGGACCAAAGGAGAGGTAAATGTTGAATTATCTATCACTTTATATGAATGATGCTACAGAAATTTATAAAATCATTTATAACACCACCAAAAATTTCAAAATTATTTTTTAGTTTCCTATTATAATTATGTTTCACTTCACCCCACTTTCTTAATTAATTAATGTTTTTATTGGACAGTTTTTTTTTTATATAACCCACACTAACTATTTTTAAATTTCAAAAATTCATTTATTTTTTTATATAAAAAAAAAAAAAAAATTTAATACATATATATACATTGGATGCATTGTTAATATGAATTTTTTTACAACAATTTAATCCAAACCTCAAAAACTTATTTTTAATTTATTTATTTTTTCAAACAGTATTTAAGTGTGAGATCTAATAGAGATGGTTGGCAACAATACTGAATACTATTTTATATATTTATATACATATAATTGGGTCACATGTAGCAGGACTAGTAAATCAAAGAACAGTGTTCCATACGGTTTTTTTAGAAATGATATGAAGATTTGTAATTTGCATTTAAAATATATATTTCTTTTAATTTAATTAAGAAAAAAATGAAAAAAAATAAAAGTATAAAAAGAGACTTTTTTTATTCTTTTAATTCATTAAATTAAAGTTGATTTAATAAATAAACTAAAAAAAAAAAAAACAAAATAGTTTCAAAGAAAATATAAAAATTATAATAAAAATGAAAATCATTTCAGTAATTTGCATCTTATTATTAACAATTGCTTATTCTTCTGCTCATGGCTTCTATGGTTGCGGTGGTGTATCTTGTCCATGGGGTAGTATTTCATTAACTAAATTCGGTATTTGTGGTTGTGTTGAAATTTTCAAATGTCACGAAGTAAGTATTCAAACCTATATTTTATACAAAATATAATAAAAGTAATTTTTAATCTAATATTAATTTTTAAAATTAGGTTTCACTTACTACTAGAATCATTGGTAATTGGGAACATGATGGATGCTCTTTCACCCAATACGATGTAACTATTACTAACAATATGGATGCCAACATCAAGAACATTTTTATTGGTACTGATGAAACTTTGAAATTACGTGCTTATGACTCATTATGGAATGCTAAAAGATGTAGCGCTGATGAATTAAGTTTACCAGACTACCAACCATCAATTAATGCTCATGCGTAAGTTTATAAAAAATATATAGTTTTATTTAAATATCATAACTGACATTATTTAAATTTAAAATATTATAGTTCATATACTTTTGGTTTCATCCTTAGAGGTAATGTACCAGCCAACCTTGCCATCTTAAGTGTTGTTTATTAAACTGGATCTTTAATTAAGAAAATCAGTCTAAAATGACTTTTTAAGAAAAAAAAAAAAAAAAAAAATGTAAAAATGTAAAAAATGTAAAAAAAAAAATAATCTTTTTAAATAAATTATAAGAATTTAATCTTTTAAAAAATCAATTTCTTTTTATTATTATATTTGTGAAAATTCCCCCTAAAAAAAAACATTGTTTTTTTATTTTTATTATTTTTTTATTTTTTGAATTAATTTCATTTTTTTTTTTAAATTTTTTAAAATTTTTTTTTTGAATTTTTTATCTTCATTATTGTTTAATTTTATTATTTAAAATTCATCAAATTACAGGGTTTTAATAACAATGTCACAACTAACAAATCAAGAAGTGGAAACAGGTGAAACCGAAGTTATTGAATATTTAGATTTTACAGGTCAACCACATAGTTTCATTGGTGATGGTTATACTTTATACGAATCAATAACTGTATATATACATGTGCAACACTATTTCAAAAAATCATATTATTAATATTAACTCTTAAATTTTAATTTAGGACTTAGATTTAACAAATTGTAAAATACCAAAAATAGATAATATAAGCCATTTAAAAAAATTAAAGAAATTATGTTTAAGACAAAATTTAATAGAAAAGATTGAAAATATCGATCAATTAGAATCAGTCCAAGAAATTGATTTATATGATAATAAAATTGAAGTTATTGAAAATGTAAAAGATTTAAAAAGTTTAACGTATGTATATTTTCATTGTTTATTTTTTAAAAACCAATATTTATTCTAACCTTTTTTTTTAATTAATTTAGATACTTTGATTTATCATTTAATGGTATTAGGGTCATTGAAAATTTACATTCAAAAGATTTACCAATAATCAAGGAATTATTTTTAGCCAACAATAAAATTGTTAAAATTGAAGGTTTGGATGAATTAACAACTTTAAAAAACCTTGAATTAGGTTCAAATAGACTCCGTGTAATTATTCGATTAAAAAATAAAGCAAATATATATATATACTAATCTTTATATATTTTATTTAGGATATTGAAAATTTAAATGCATTGATTAATATTGAAACATTATGGTTGGGTAGAAATAAAATTGTAGAAATTAAAGGTATTAATCATTTAAGTAAACTTAAAATTTTATCAATTCAAAGTAATAGATTAACAGAGATAGGTAATGGATTAGTAGGATTAAATAGTTTAACAGAGTTATATTTATCACACAATGGTATTACAAATATAGATGGGTTACAAACATTAAAACAACTAAGAACATTAGATATCTCAGGAAATAAAATTCAAAAATTGGTAGGTTTGGATCAATTACCAGATTTAGAGGAGTTATGGTGCAACGATAATTTAGTAGATTCAGTGGACAACATTGAACAACAAGTAACCAAAACTATTAAATGTGTTTATTTTGAAAGAAATCCTGTTGCCCAACACCCTCAATATAGAAGAATATTCATTAATATGTTCCCAGTATTAAAACAACTAGATGCTTCATTTGTAAAAAGAAATTAAATAGAATAAATATTTTTTTTTTAAAATTTTAAAACTATAAAGCTCTATAGTGTTTTCATATACACATATTAATATATATTTATTAATATATATTATAATTTATTATTATTATATTTGTTTTATAAATATTATTTTATAAAATACTGATATTATTATTATTATTTTTTATTTCGTAAATCTATAACCTTTCCATTAAACTTGCCACTTGAAACTTTAACATGGTTGCAACTTGTATATACTGGCACACCATTAACTGGTGGATGGGGATGGAATGATTTTAATTTACATTTTTGAATAGTTTCTAAACCTGGTGGATCGGTTAAACGGAAAATACCAAAATTAGGATTGGATCTTGGGGCAATAACAACAGCAATGGCCTCTTGGAGTAAATATTGATATGAACAATGAGTATGAAGGTCAACAGCTGATAAGAAACATTCTTGTGTTGGATGTGTATGTACCCAACCTAATGTTAAAAGGTCATGTTCCAATTGATATTCAAATATTTCATGTTCTTCAATAGTGTTGCATGTATCTGTTGTACCCTCTTGTTTGGGGATAATAATGGTTGTGATTGTAAATACATCATTAGAAAGTGTACCTGAAAGAATTCCACATGTTTCAATTTTTCTACTTGTATTGTTTTCTGATAATCTCATAAAATCTTCAAACATTTTGAAATCTACATTAATTGTTCTTAATTTTGAATATTTTTTGGATGCTTCATCTGAATCAATATTTGGTTTTTTAACAATATTGTTGGCTGGTGTTGATGTTGCTGGTGTTGCTGGTGTTGCTGGTATTGTTGGTGTTGTTGGTGTTGTTGGTGTTGCAATTGGTTTAGTTATATTGGAGTTATTCAAAGCCTTAGCTTGTGCCAAATATGCATTATTGTTTGCATTACTATTATTGATGGCTATATTATTGTTTGGAACTTGATATTGAGGTTTAATATTATTGCTATATTGATAGTTTGGTATATTTTTAAATTGTTGTGCATATGGTGGTAATAGAGGAGGTGATTGAATCGATTGTGGCGATGGTATAACTGGTGGTAATGGAATGTTTGAAATTGGTTTTTGTAATTGTTGTGGTTGTTGTGGTTGTTGTGGTTGTTGTGGTTGTTGTGATTGTTGTGATTGCGATGTTGGGGCTATTTGTACAGGTTGTGTTAATTGAGGAGATTGTATTGTATATGGTGGGGATTGTACTGGATATGGTGGGGATTGAACAGGTCTTTGTAAGTCCTGTAATGGAGATTGTGTTGGTGTTTGTTTTTGTTGTTGAGCGGGTGGGGGTGATTGATATTCATAATGTGAATAGTTAAGAGCTGGATAACCAAAATCTTGTGGAATTTCAACTAATGATATTGGTGGTAATTTAGGTTGTGGTTTTTCTTTTTCTGGAGGAGGAACAAATGATGGGTCTATTATAAAGTCTTTACTTTCAAACTGGTTATCTTGTTCTGCTAGATTACTATTTAAATTTAATTTTGCTATATTTTCAATATCGTCTATATTAATTGTTGGTTGTGGTAGAGGAGATGCTTGATTACTTTCCAAAAAGTCTAAATCATCTGAATTAAATACTGGTAAAACTTGGTTTGTGCTTGATGATGGTATTGGTGATAATATATCGGAGTTTTGTTTTTTATCATCTATCTCTATGGTTGGTGAAGGAGTTGAAAATGATTGTGCTTCCTGTCTTAATAAATCCGTTAATTCCTGTGATGGGAAAAACTTTTTTTTCTTTTTCTCAGCATCAATTTTTATACTTTGGTTTAATTCATCTTCGATTTCTCTTAATCTTTGCTCCTCTTCTTTTCTTTTTTTTTCTTCTTCGAGCTTTCTCTTATTTTCCTCTTCAATTTTCCTAATCTTTTCTTGCTTTATTCTTTCTAATTCCTTTTGTCTTTCCTCTTCTTCTCTCTATTAAAAAGAATTGGTTAGTAAATTTTTTAAAAAATAATTAATCTATTGAATATAGTTTAGAGTAGGATCACTTACTTTTAGAATATAACCTTTATCTAATACTGATTTTACTGATTCTAATTCTGATAATATTTGGTTTGCTTTTGATTTTAAATCATTTATTGACTTTTTATTAACATCTTTGGTATATTCTGGGTGTTTTGGTAATTTCTCTAGTAATAAACTACAAAATCTGATAGAGTAAATATAGGACTTTTCAAGATCACCCTCGGATTTATATTGAGCTGCTTGTTTATACAAATTATTAGATGTTGATAGATAATTAAATAAACTATAGTGTTTATCAATATCTCCTATGCTACAATGTTTTTCGACCAACTCTTGTACCGATGATGATATATAAAGTGGTTTAATATTTACTAGTGTCATTTTTTTTTTTTAGCTGATATCACCCTTTTCCCTCTTCTTTTTAACCTCTAAAGAATACAATACATGTATATATATAAAAAAGATAAATAAAAATAAAATGAACTTTTAATTTTATAGAAAATTAAAAAAAAAAAAAAAAAATACAAATAAAAAAAAAAGGTATTACTTGATTTTTTTTGAAAATAATAATTAAAAAAACATTTTAAAAAAAAAAATAAAAATAAAATTAAAAAAAAAAATAATTAAAATAATTAAAAAAGATTTTAATTAAAAACTTAAAAAAATAAAAAAAATAAATACCAATAATAAATAAATAGGATAATAAAAATAAAATCCTAACAAAGATAGTAAAAAAAAAAAATACATATAAAATAAATAAAAAAAATTTGGAAATACATTTATTACTATTGTTAAAGATTATTATTAGTTTTTATTTTTAATTTTTAATTTTTTTTTTAAATTTTTTATTATTGGTTTTTTTTTTACATTGAAACTGAAAATTATTCCATCTTTTTTTTTCTTTTTTTCTTTTGTAGCTTATAAAATTACTATTCTACTATTATTATTATTATTTAAAATATTATATTGAATTTAGAAAATATTGTTTGTGGTTTTTGGAATTGGTGTGTCAGTATCAATTTCAGATTCTTTAATGTCAAGAACAACTCTATCGAATTGAACACCATATGGGTTTTCTATTCTACCCATGTTCTTTTGGAGACTTTTAATATTTCTAATATCAAAACCTTCAATAATTTTTTCATTTTGGAAGAAAACTTTATTATTTAAGATTCTTGGTGGTGTAAGTTTGAATGGTTGAGTTTCGTAATAGTCTTTTTCAATTTTTTCTTTTGGTGTGAGTTCTTCTTGTTCGAATGGGGTATTATCTAAATATTTTGGTGCTGGTCTCATGGAAAGGACTTCACCTCTTTTCTTTAAAAATTTGTAAACTCTGGTTAATGGACGAGTTTTAACGAATTGTTTATTTGTGACTTCTGGTGGAGCTTGTGAACTGTAATAAAAATAATAAAAATATTAATATTTAAACCCTGAATTTGAATCTGTATTGTAAATTATAATTTGAGTGAGGTTATTGTATCCTATTTAGTTTTTTTGATATCTAAAATTGAAAAGGATTGGGTTTATAGTATTTTCAATTTTATAATGAGTTTATAATATATAACTTTTCTATAACCTGTATCTGCTGTATTATTTTAATGCTTCTATCCTAATTGATGTGCCACTAAAAATCTGTTTTGCTATTAAACCATACTGAAAAGATATTATTTGTTGATGCCTTACCCTGGTGATGGGAAACGATAACTGCTTGGGAATAAACCTTCATCCTGTGGAATCATTATGTCTCTGATTCTCTTTGGTAAGAATTTCTTGACTCTTTGAAAAATACTCATTTTCTACCTATTTCTTTATAATGTTTTATTAAAAAATACTATATAGAGATACAAATGTAAAATTTAAAAATGAAAAAAAATTTAAAAAAAAAAATAAAAAAAAAAAAAAAAATTTATATAAATTATTTTTTTTTTTTTTTTTTTTTTTTTTTTTTTTAAATTTTTTTTCATTTAACAGAAGTTCTTTGTGATCCATTTTAAAGTTTAAACTATTTCTTTCTTTAAACTTTTATAAATAACAATTGTTTTATAAGCTAAAATTTAAATATAATCCAATTAAAATAATAGTTATTTGTAAACACCATAAATGTTTTTTTCCTTTTAAATTAAAAATGATAAAGGGTTCATACAAGTACAAAAAATAAATAATTAAAATAAAATAAATAAAATAATATAAAATAAAATAAATAAAAACTATTCAAAACAATTTAACAATCTATTATCCTTTCTATTACCTACATATAAAATAAAAAAAAATAAAAAAATAAAAAAATAATTTTTTTGGTTTTTTTAAATAAAATGGATCACAAAGATGTTATATATCTATCACCACCAACCTTCCAATTTCAAGCCTTTTTTTTTTTTTAATAAAATTGTTTGTGGTGTGTTGATGTATAAAAAAAACTTTAAAAAATAATTGTTTATAAAAAAAAAAATTTTAAAAAAAATTATATCCTTTTTTATTTTTATTTAAATATTAATAAATTTTCTTTTTTTAAATTAATTATTTTTTTTTTTTTTATATTATTTTTTTTATAAAATAATTAATATTTTTTTGTGTAGTTATATTTAAATTTCTCTTTATTTTATTTTAAAAATCAAAAAAAACAGTTATAATATTTTACTTTTTTTCCTTTTTTAACTTTTTTTAAAGAAAATCAATAAATAAACACAAATATATAATAAAACTATCCTTCTCTTTTCTTTAGAGTTCAAATTTTAAAAAATCAATAAATCTCATCTTTTTTTTTTAATTTTTTTTACTTGTTTTAATTTATAATCTGTTCATTTATTAATTTAGTTGTATGTATTTTTTAAAAAAAATTTAATAATTGTTTGTTTAAAATATAAAAAAAACAGTTTCAATACACAACAACTTTTTTTTTTATTTATTATTTATTAAATAGCAATAGTATTAATATTTTAAAAATAATTTTATACGTCTTTTTTTTCAAATATTGAATGTATGAAAAAAACACACAAAAATAAGATATATAACACCCACACTCACAAATACAATTATAAATACTCCACTCACACCAAAACATTTATTTATACACCCACACAAATTCAAAAAAACAAATAAACTGTATATTCCACCCATTTTGTATATTTATCCTATTATTACAAAAATACCATATAAAGTTATTTAATCATAAAAGTTTACATTTTTATTAAGATCACACAACACACACTTTTAAAAAAAAAAAGTATATATAAATACCATCATAATAATATCACATATGTATATACATATTAAATTACTTTTTTCATTTTTTTTTTTTATTTTTAAATTTGTTTAAAAAAATATAAAAAGAAATTTTTTTTGGTTTGTTCCTCAATCCTTTTCTTTTTTATTTGTTATAAAGATTGCTAAATTTAGATTGGAAATTATTTTTTTTAACAAAAAAAAAAAAAAAAATTAAAAAAAAAAAAAATTAAAAAAAAAATAAATTAATAATAAAAATAAAAAAAAAATAAAATAAAAAAGCTAATTTGTTTCGATTTTTTTTTTTTTCTTCTTTCAAATTAACAAACAAAAGATAAAACACATACAGAGATAATTAAAGTTATTCTCCCTCCTCTTTCTCTTTTTCGTTAATTTTTATTTTTATTTTTTTTTTTCGAATAAAGTAAAATTTATAATTTTATATTATAACATCACAATCAAAATTTTCACACACACCCAACTCAACCCCTTTCACACACACATTTATTTAATTTAAATATTATTTTTTAGCTAAATTTATTTTTATTTTTTAATTTAATTATTTTTTTTGTTTTTTAGTGTTTTTTATTTTTATTTTTATATACATATATTTGTAATATATTATTTGTGTTTTTAAAACAAATAATATAAAATAAAATATATTTATATATACAAGAGTTCTATAACAAAATAATAACAATCGTTTTTTGTTTTTTTTTAGAATTTTTATTTAAAAAAAAACCACCTAGATAGGCAACAAGTATCGATCAGTAATAATAATAATAATAAATAATAGTATAAAATTATTCGTAAAATAAAAAGATATGGAAGGATCAACTAAAATATTATTAAGTAACAATGGTCATCAACACAATATTGTTGGTATGAAAAGAAAATCAATGACACCAACTAACAACAACAATCACATGCTCTCAAACAATGGTAACATGATGTCCTCATATATGAATGGTAATGGAATGAACCATCACTCATATTCAAATGGAAACAACTCTTGGCCAACCATTGTATCAAATAATTCAAACCCAACAGGTAATATAACGCCAGTTGGTGTAGTAGTTCAATCCTGCTCAAAATGTGGAGGTAAAAAAAGACATTCGAAAACATGTATATATAGAAGAGAAGATGAAGGAGATGTAAGTCAAAACAACAATAGATGATAATTTTTTAAATTATTTAGTTATTAACAAAATTTAAATATATATAATAGGCTATAGTACCATCAAAAGATGTTATTCAAAGATTAGATGTCGCTGCATTAAAAAGATACAAAAAACATTATAGATTAAAAACAAAGCATAATTCATCAAAAGCAGAACTTGCCAGTATTGTTAGATCTCATTTCGATGGTTTACCAGTTAACGAAGGGGAAATTATCGAAAATTTTATGTTTAAAGTTAAAAATGTGCCAACAATTTAAACAATAAAATAAAATAAAAAAATTTTAAAAAATTTAAAAATCAAATATTAAATCCATATATAATTTTATTTATTTGTTTATTAAAATACGCGTAAAAGTGTTTATAAAATACGTAAATTTTACGAAAAACTAGCACCTTATTTTTTTAAAATTAAAAATTTGGATGAAAATTAATCAAAATCACCAAAAAAAAATCTATTATTTTATTTTTTTTTAAATTTTTTTTTTTTTTTTGTTTTTTTAAATTATTTTATTTTGTTTTATTTTTCAATCACAAATTAACATGATTTTTTTTTTAAAAATTTTTTTTTTTATAGTTTTTTTTTTTATGGACAAATATCTGCATATTTAATATGAGATACAAAAAAATTATGTGAAAATATCACTTAAAAATTTTTTTTTTTTTTTTTTTAAATTTTTTTTTAATAAGATATTAATAAACACAATACAACAAACAATAAAAAAATAAAAGAAATTTATAACATAGATTAATTGAATCTCTCAAATTTACTGATAATATATCTCCAATAATAAACCTTTACATCTTAATAATTCAGTAGTCTTCAGATACAATATTATAAAAAAAAACAAGTTTTCATATGATTGGGTCTTTGAAATGCGAGAGTGTGGTATATTTTATTTTTAAAAAATAGTTTTGATTGGTTTAAATAAATTTTTGGAATCATATTTTCTAAAATCAAAGAAAGAATGTCGCTAGCAATAATTAAAAAAAAAAAAAAAAAAAAGATATTTTTGTTCATGATTAAAAAAACAATTTAAAAAATTTTAAATAATTTTTTTTTTTATTTTGTTTTAAAAATAAAATTTTTTTTCTCTTACTGTAAGCAATTTTTTTTTTTTTTAGTTTGTTTATTTTTTATTTTCCAACAATCTATTTTTTCAAAATGAACCTTTTGGTGCCTTCTCCAGCAAGAAATTATTTTTATCAATCGTTTGTATCATATGCTCATAGCTTTTTATTCAAAAACTTTTTAACAAAGATCAAATATGGACATTTAATAGTTGATATAAAAGATACAAATTTTCCACAATATATTGGAACTCCTTCTTTCAAATATGGAGATGATAAAGGTGAAGTTAAAGCAAGAATACAGATTATAAATCTCTATAGATTTTTTTTTAAAGGTAATATTACATAGATCATATTTAAATAGTTTACAGATTAATAGTATTAATACAGTATTTATTAGTTTTATTTGGAGGAGATGTAGGCTTCTCTGAAAGTTTTATTTTAGGTGACTTTGTCTGTGATGACCTTAAAAATTTAATTACAAGTATGTTGAGAATATTTTTTTATTTGTTTTATTTCATACCACTTTTTTTTTCAGATATTTTTTTTTTAAAAATTTTGCTAACATTATAATTATTTTATTTTTTTTATTTTTTAGTTTTCATCCTAAATAGAAACGAATTAGATAATTTCAATACAAAATGGTCATTCGTAATGGATGGTGTAAATAGATTAGCACATTATTTACATAGAAATACTATTGAGGGATCAAAAGAAAATATTAAAGCTCATTACGATTTATCCAATGAAATGTTTTCATTGTTTTTAGATAAAACAATGAGCTATTCATGCGCATATTTTGACCATAGAGAACAGGATTTAGAGTCAGCTCAAATGAACAAAATTAGAAAGTTAATCGATAAAGCAAATCTTACACCAGACTGCGAGTTACTAGAAATAGGTTCGGGTTGGTTAGAGCTAGCAATCGAAGCTGTTAGACGTACTGGATGTCGTGTTACTACCGTTTCATTATCACAGCAGCAAATTTCTTATGGTTTAAAGAAGGTCGAGGAGGCAGGCCTATCAGATAGAATCACCATTCTCTATAAGGACTACCGTCATATTGAAGGCAAGTTTGACCGTATTATCAGTTGCGAAATGTTGGAGGCCGTAGGTTATGAAAACTATCCAAGTTATTTCCAAGCCCTAGAAAGATTATTAAAGCCAAACGGTATTTTTGTTGTTCAATTTATCACTTTTAAAGATCAAGATTTCCACGGCCTCATAAAGCGTTGCGACTTTATTCAAAAATATATTTTCCCAGGAGGTCTTTTGCCATCAATTACCTCTATCATGGAAGCAGCCACCAATCACTCCAACTTGGTCCTACAACATGCTGAAACATTCGGTACCCATTATGCAATTACTCTTGATATTTGGAAAAAGAACTTTTTTGAAAACAAAGATAAAATCCTTGCATTGGGATTCGACCAACAGTTCATTAATATGTTTGACTACTATTTTTGTTATTGTTCAGCCGCATTCGAAACCCGTACTATCAATTTAATCCAAATGCAATTCTCAAGACCCTGTAATGTAAATTTAAATGACTTCAAGAAATAATTTGTTTTAAACAATTTTTTTTATTATTCGATTTAATAATAGTTTCTCATATATTCACAAATCATTATTAGTTAAATAATCTTTTTTTCTTTTATAAATATAAAAAATAAATATATACATATATTGTAAAATAAATAAAAAAGGTTTTTTTTTTTTAGTTAATTACATGTTTTTTTAGTTTTATTTTGGTTTTTTATTTTAGTTTTAAATTTTACAACAATATTTAAATAGAGCATTACTTTTTTTTTTTTTTAATTTATTAACTTTAAAAAAAATTAATTATGTTTCTTTTATTATTATTATTATTATTTATTATTTATTATTTATTATTATATATTATTTTAAACTTCACCTCTTGCTAATTTATCCAACAAGTCCGATAAATCGTCATCTAAATCACCTGTTCCTGATGGGGATGTATAAGTATCTTCTTGATCTAAAACACTCATATCATAGCTTTGACTACTTGATTGTTGTTGAATTGATTGATCAGCTTGTTTAAGGAGATCATCAAAGTTAAAGGATTGAGCATTCATTAAGGACTCTAATTCTTCAAATGTAATTTCTTCGCTATCATCGAGTTGATTATTTTCTGTATTATTGTTATCATTGTTATCATTGTTATCATTATTATTATCTTCACAATATTCTATTTGTTCTTCTTGTTGGTGTTGCTCTGGTTCTTGAGGTTCTTCGTATTGATGTGCAGGTTCTTCGTAGTATTGCTCTTCAGCTTGATATTGATGTTCTGGTTCTTCTACTACCATTTCATATTGAACTGGTGGTTCAGGAGCAGACGGAGCATGCTCTCTTCTTGGTAATGGTGGTGGTTTGCTCTTTGGTGGTTGTGAAAGAACTTGTGGTTCTTCAGATACATGTTCTGTGTATGTATCTTCATAATGATTTTCAACTTGGGCATACTCCTGTGGTGGAAGTGAAACTGGTCTTTTAATTTGAACGGGTGTTGTTGGTTCTGATGGTGGTGGTGGAAGTACTGAAATATCAATTGGTGGGCAGGCATCTTGTGATGTTGAAAGAATTGGTGGTGGTGGTAATGCTGAGCCTGATGGTGGGTCAGATGGATTGGCAGTTGCTCTTGGTGGTGGTGATGGTGATTTTTTATATGTTTTTGGTGGTGGTATTGGTTTCTTTTCATTAGATTGATTTAAAAGAACACTTGATACTGGTGGTGGTGCACTAACACTACTATTTCTTGTTGGGCTAAGTGGTGTGGGTGGTGATGTGGAAGGTGGTGAATCATTTGTTGGTAATTGACGTCTAGCTGGTGGGGCAGGTTTATTTGGTGGGAGGGATCTGGCTGGCTGTGGTGGGCTTTGAAGAGGTGGTGGGGCACTTAGAACTGGGGGCGAAGCAATTGGTTGACGTTTAACAGGAGGTGGGGCAGGTTTAGTTGGTGGTGCTGATTTTGGTGGTGGTGTTGGTCTGGTAACAGTTTGAGGGGTATTATTATTATCGAATGTTTTTGGTGGTAATTTTGGTGGAGCCTTCTTTAAGAGATTTTGTGGTGGTGGAGGTAAATTGTTGCCACTACTTGATAGTGTTGGCGATAATGATGATAATGGTGGTGGAGGTAAATTATTTTCTTGAGAGGAAGAAAGAGCAGGTGGTGGAGGTAAATTGTGACCGCTTGATGAAAGGAATGATGGTGGTGGAGGTAAACCATTCTCTTGTGACGATGATAGTGGTGGTGGAGCTGCGGTAACACCACTTGCAATTTTTGGTGGTGGTTTTCTTTTTGCCATAATTGGTGGTGCAGGTTTTTTAACTTGAGTTGCTGGAACTGGTTTAGATTGAATGGTTGTAGCTGGTGGTGGTAAATCTCCAACGGATTGTGGTGGTTTTGCTGCAACTTTTCTTTGAGCTAATGGTGGGGGTTTCTTTGTTTGGGTTTGCTGTTGATTTTGTTGCATCATCATTGAAAGTCTTTGTTTGGTTTTTTCGGGTGAAGAGTCATGGAAATGCTTAATGATAATACCTAACATTCTCATCATTGTTTCTGGTCTAGTTTCCCATAGATCTTCACCAGTTATATTTACTAAATTAACACCAAGTACCTTGAGGAAACGTAAGATTATATTATTATTTTCAACAATTTGAATTTTAGTTGATGGGTTTCTATTAAAATTATTAATTGGAAAACCACTGAGACCTTCTAATAAAAGTGCTAAAATACAACCATCCTTTAAATCACCTTCTAAATTTTCGATTCTATCCGATTTTCCAAATTCTTCTAATTTTTTATTTATCCATTCAATAATTACTGTTTGTGATTGTTCTTTTCTGGGTGCTGATCTTAAAATTGGTTTCTATAAATACAAAATAATAGTTAATATAAATTAAAAAGAAATAATAGCATCTATATCTATAATATTATTCTTACATTATCAGGGTTATTTTTCTTTAATGCAAGTTCATTCATAAGTGCATTGGTTCCAAAACCCATCATTGGTGCTCTTGGTGCAGGTCTATCTTGTTCATCATCATGATTATTACTGAAATCGGTTGGATTTGGTGGTGGGTGTGAAGGTGGTCCTGATTCAATTGATATACTGGTTTTTGGTGTTGGAGGTGGTCTAGTTGGTGGTTTTACATTATTTGGTGGTGATAAGGTTGAACTAGATGTAGTGGTTGGTAAATTTACATCATCTCCCCATTTTACTGAATTTTTCTTCTTTTTAAAAACTAATCTAAATTTATCTAATTGACTGTCACCTTCCCATTTTTTATATATAACAGCTGGATTATCTCCTTCTGGAATTTCTTGACAATTAATTGCTGTATTATCATTATGATTATTAGATATCATTTTTTTTATTTAATTTAAAAAGTTAATATCATTTAAAAATTTTAAAATAATAAAATAAAAACAAAAATTTTATTTTAAAATAAAAAATTGATATTTAAAGAAAAAATAATTATAATTAAATATTTAAATACAAATTAAAAAAAAAAGAAGGTAGTGATAATATTATAATAATAATTGATAAATAACAATATTAATATTATAAATTTAATTATTATAATAATTATAATTTAAAATATTATTGAAAAATTAAAAATAACAATAGCAAAAATAACAATATTTAACTTTAGTGTTGTGTGATGTTTAAAATAACAATAATTTATAAAATTTTATGTGTGGTTTAGATATTTTTATTATTATTATTATTATTATTATTATTATTATTATTATTATTATTATTATTATTATTATTATTATTATTATTATTATTATTATTATTATTATTATTATTATTATTATTATTAATAAAATAAAATGATAATGATATGATATTGGTGATACTTACAATTTGTTTCTCTTGATGCAGTATATAATAGTAAACCATTGGTTTTAGTAAAGGTTACTTTTTGGAGAATTGTTTCAATTACCTGTTTAGTTGTGTCATCCTCGTTTACTCTCATTGATTTATAACTACCATCTGCAAAAAAAACTTTAATTACAACATCCTAAATAAAATTAAAAAAAAAAAATTAATAAATGTACTTTAAATCATTTATCAAAAAAATATATTCAATATATGTGTGATGTAAATAATAATAGAATAATAAAATGTTTAATGTAACATTCCACAAAACATGCATTTGATTTAAAAATAATGGTTATTTATTGTTTATTATTATTATTATTATTATTATTATTATTATTATTATTATTATTATTATTATTATTATTATTATTATTATTGTCTTTATTTAAAGTCTTTATTAATTTAAATATTTTGATCAAAGAGTAGATTAATCTACCTTAGGGGTTTGTTGTTGGGTATTGTTTTTTTTTTTTTCTGCTTTCTTTTTTGACTAATTTACTTTCGTTATTATTTAAATATTTTTATGTCTACAATAATAAATACTAATATATAATATATTGATGATTCTGATAAAACAAAAGATAACAAAAACGATAATGATACACTTACAGTTGCACCCATTTTTATTTGTTTGGTTATTTATTTGTTTGTTTGTTTGTTTGTTTGTTTGTTTGTTTGAAAATACAAAATTATAAAGTAGTAATTTAAAATATAAAGAGGTTATAGTATTTATAGTTTTTTATTATTGTTATTTATTTGTATAGTGGGTATGCTATTTAAATAAATTATGTTATTGTTAAAAATTACAAATTAAAAAAAAAAATAAAATAAAAAAAAAAAAATAAACAAATAATTTAGCTTTGTTGTTGTTTTAATATAATAATAAAGAAAAAAAAGAAAAAAAAAAAAATTTATTTGTTGTTGTGTATATTTAGCGTGTGTTAATTCAATCTTTTTTTTTGTTTTTTTTTTTTGGTGTGTGATGTTATATATATGTTGTGTATGTGTGTTGGTGTGTGAATTATGTTAATGTGTGAGTTAGTGGTAAATCTAATTATAATTATATAAATATAGAGTGTGTGATTTTGTGGTGTGAAATTATATTTTATACAACAAAATAAATAAATAAATAAATAAATAAATAGAATAAATATAGAAATTGATTATATTTTTATAGAAAAATGTATTTGTGATGATGTTTGGTGATTATTTCCTATTTTTCACAAACTGGTAAAGTTTATCTTTTTTGAAATATTCGTCTTTTTTAAAGTGAAACCTATGCAATAAAACAAACTGTAATTGAAAAAAAGAAAAAAAAAGAAAAAAAAAAAAAATGGTGTATTTTTTTATAAACCAAAATTATTTAATTATAATTTTATGATAAAAAAAAAAAAAGCTGTTGGTTTGAAAGATGACCTTTTATCACAATGAATCAAAAAAAAAAATAACAAAAAATAATAAAGAAAATAAGATTTTGAGATGATTTTTCAAATAAAACAATTTTTTTATTGTTTTTTAAAAAAAAAAATTTTATTTTTTATTTTTTTTTATTTTTTATTTTTTTTTATTTTTTTTTAAAATTTTTTTTTTAAAAGCGATTGATTTTGGGTGATATCCATAAAATCATGATATTGCTTTTTAATTACATATTATAACTTAATAGACAACAATGTCATACCTGGATGTTTAAAAATATATCACTTCATTTAAATTCCCTAATTTAAATAAAATTAATTTCTAAATTTAGATAAAAATTTAGTTTTAAAATATTATCCCCTTTTTTATTTTGTTCAATAAAATATAAATCAACAAAAAAAAAAAATTTATAGTTAATGGACCAAATTTGGATAGATCTACCCTATAGGTTTATCTTGATTAGCTGTATGTTTGGGTGGGTTAAAAAAACAAAAGTGGGAAAAAACAAAGGGAGTTGGAGATACTATGAACAGTATACTTTTATTAAAAATCAATTTTTATAGTTACAATTAAATTTCAATACAGATTGGGGAATTTTTTGAACAAAATTGAATTTAAAAAGGAATTATAAAAATAAAACTCGAATTGTTTTATTTAAATTCCATTTATTGGAAATATGTGTTTTCTTGTTTACCCTCCAAAAAAAAATTTTTTTAATTTTTTTTTTTAAATTTTTTATTTTTATTTTTTATTTTTTTTTAAATTTTTCATTTTTTATTTTTCAAACCAATAAAATAATACAATAAAAAAATAACATCATAATATTATTAATATTAATATAGTATAATATAAAAAAATGGCAGATATCCAACAAGCTCCTCAAGTCTGTTTAAGAGTTAACGGCGAAATATTTAATTCCGTTTTACAACTTGGTGTTACAATTCACAGAGTTGTATGTGTTGGTAATGTTTTATCAATTAAAGGAGACGAAGTCACTATTTCAATCCCAAATGGTAGTGAATTATCAACAGAATTTAAATTCAGAAAAGAACCATCATGCTCTCTCGTCGCCAACGAAAATACTTATCAATTTTCAATTAAAATAGACAATCAAAATTTGGGAGATTCAATTATCGAATATGCTCAAGATTTTGGTACTAATTTTGGTAACTATTAACCTTTATTTATTCAAATTAATAAAGGTTTTATTATAATTTAGTTTATTGACAATATTTTAATTATTTTTTTATTTATTTATTAAAGTAATGTACAGTTATTCAACTTCATTTTTCAATTATTGGTACATTCTCAAGGATAGATACCCACAACTCAAAGGATCAGAAGAAACAGAAGAAACAGGAGAAATGGACACACAATAAAACAAATTTAATCATTTTTTAATCATTTTTTACACAACATTCTTGTATATAATAAATATAAATAGTTTTTATAATTTACAGCTATAGAAATTAAATAAATAAACCCAAAAAAAAAAAAGAAAATAACAATATTTATTTATTTTATTTTATTTTTATTTTAATTTAAAATTTTTTTAATTTTTTTAGAAAAAAAAATTTTCATTTTTTTTTCCCAGATTATTTATAATTAAAAATACTTCAATATAGCATTACAGATAATTTTAAAATATGGATATTAATAATATTGATAATAGTAATAATATGGATAGTAATAATAAAAATAGTGATTATAAGTTTAACCAAATTCTATTCGACGAAATATCAACAATCATTTTCGATGTTTTAAAAGAAAATATTAATACAGATAGTGAAGCATCCAACACAAATAACAACTTCATTATAAATAAAGAATTATTAAATAAATTATTAGAAGATGACCAAATCAGTGATGATGATGTATTTTTTAATAATGAGCCAAATGTAAATATAGGTGGAATATATTAATTATTAATAAAATACCAATAAAAACTTTATATTTGATTATATAGTGTAAAGATATTTTTAATTATAAAAATCCAGAGTTGTTTTTTGATCAATTATCAAATGGAGGTTTTTATTATCCACCAAAACCATTTTATAAACATATTGGATTGGTATTACATAGCTGGGCAACAATTAAAAGATTTCCAATACAATTTCAACCATTGTACGGTTTAAATGAAGTAAAAAAAAGTGAACAAGAAAAAAATAATATTTATTTGGATGATAGTGGCAGCAGCGATAATAGTAACAGTGATAATGGTAATACTGATAATAGTAATAACACTAATAATGACAATAATGGTAATAAAGAAGAAAAAAATGATAATGAAGATAGTCAAAAAAATGAAATGGTTTATTTTGAAAATTTAAGTGATTCGGTTGTAGATTTTATAAATAATAAATGGGGTAATGGTAGTAAAGAAGAAAAAAAGGAATTTATTTTAAACTTTTTTAAAAATTTAACAAATAGAAATTTACTTACATTATTTAGCATTAGAAAAACTAAATTATCATTGGATACTGTGTTATTACCAGGACCCATTCAATTAATAAAATCAAGTAATTTATTGAATATTCCAGGTTCAAATTCAAAATTGACAGTCTCTTCGAAAGCTTTATCAAAGCATTCAATTAGATCAAAAGATTCATTTTGGGGTAGCGATAAAGGTCCTGAACTAGTTAAAAATAAACGTTCCGAATCTGTATTAATAAAAATTTTAGCAGAGCCTGCATGGATAAATATACATTTATTACCAGTAAGTTTTATTTTTATTAATAAAGGTAGTTAATATTAATAATATTAACAAACATTTAAAATAGCATAATATACAAATTATAGAAATTAGAAATATTCAAGGTTATGGATTACGTTGGTCTGCTGATGGTACATTTTTTAGAGGCTTTTTAGAGCCACAAATGGAAGGTGGGCACGAAGTTGGTTGGAAGCATTAATAAGCATCTTTTACAATGTTGCTTCGCTCTATCAGTATTTTGTACAATTTAAAACAATGTTAATAAAATTAAAATAAAACTATAAAATCTATAGTTATAGTGAAAATATTTCTTTTTTTACAAAAAATAATGAATACTTTTATTAAAAATAAAATTATTAAATTAAAATGGTTTAATGGTGTAAAACCATAAAAAGAGTTTAGGCTTTAACTGGTTCAACAAGTGGGTTTGAGATTGGAGTGGTTTTAAGTTTTTCTTTGGTATCATCGATTATTTTGTTTTCTTTTTCTAATTCTGCCTCAAGTTGTGCAGTACACTCTTGAACAATCTTTTTGGCTTCATCTCTTGTTGGAAGGTTTTTCATTACTTCATCAAAGTTACCCTTTATGCTAATGATTGCGGTAGCAGCGGTTTGATTGACAAAGGCTAAAGCTAACCAACTCATACCTGATTTTTTAATTTCATTTTGGAAATCAACTAATTCGTCTATATATAGTTAGTTTAATAAAATAGGTTAATATTAATAGTCAATGGAATATTAGTATAAAAAAAAATAACAAAATATTTACCTGGATCTTCTTCAGCTAATTCTTTCATATCTTGAATAGCAGAAATCTTTGAAAGACGTTTGCAATGGTCTTCAACCTATTATAGTTATATTAAATAAAATTTTATTAGTAATTTGACAACTATTGAAAAAAATTTATATATACATACTTGTAACCAAAAGAGTCTTGTGTTTTCAAAGACTGTCTTAACTTTACCCATGGTATTAATTACAATTTCTAATGATTTAATACTAACTTCTAAATGATTTTCTTCTTTTGAAAGATTTTGAAGTTCTTTTAAGTTCTTTGCTAATGTAGCATTGGCAGTTCTGTATATTAAATATATAATTAGTTTTAAGAAAATAATTAGTGCAAAATATTCTTTAGTTTTAATTACCTTTGTAAATCTTGGTATGAATTTTTTAATTTTCTATATTCCATTTCACGATCTTGAGATTTTGCAGCATTTTCTTTCATTTCGGTAGCAATTTCATTTGATACATTGGCAATATTGGTACCAAGTTTTTCAATTGCACCTTTAATGTCATCAATTTGCTCTTTTAAGAGTTTCTTTTTTTTCTTTTCATCTTCTGTAATGGTACCATCCTTTTCTTTTGTTTCAAGTTTCTTTTCTTCTTCTTCCTATATAGATTAAAATTTATTTTTTTATTAGTATTTATTTTTTTTAATTTATATAAAATATTCTTTATACTTTTTTCTCTAATTCCTCTTCTTTTTCTTTCTTTTCTTTCTTTAATTTTTTTTGTTTCTTTGTTACTTTGGTAGCAGCATCATCCTTTGGATCTTCTTTGGTATCATCACCTTTGACACCATTAACAAGTTTCTTAATGGCACCTGTTGGTGGGGCACCACTATATGCAGCAATCATTGGACCAGCAAGCTTGTGTTTTTTAAAAAAAAAGGTTAATATTTTTTAGGGTCAATAAATTATTAAGAATGAGTAACTTACTTGTGAAAGTGGTTCAGCAACAGCTCCAATTATTCTAACGATATAGGACATTTTACGATCTTCAGCAGCTTCTTTACCAGCCTTGTCAGCTAATTCTTTCATTTCATCAATCTATAAAATTAAAAATATTAATACAAGATAACTAAGTTTACATTAAAATATACTATTCTTACTTGTCCCTTTAAAGATTCAATTTCACTTTTAAGACCCTCAGCAGCAGCATTTAATTCAGCTTGTTTCTTTTCATTTGCTTTTAATTCGTCGACAGATTTGACATGGTCACTTGTGGCGGTTTTTAAAGCATCCATTGATAATTTTACTAGATTCTCAGCTTTTTTAACTAACTCTTCTGATTTTAAGGCCATTTCTTTAGCTTTTTCAGCGGCTCTACCAATGATTTCAATTGATTTTGCAAGTTTATTTTTTTCTGAAAATTTAAGAGCAAATTTGTAGAATTTAATACAATCAATACAGTTCATTACAAAAGTTGAGGTTGTATTAACTGTATCATTGATCATTGTTTGGTAACTACCGAGAATTTCAATGATAGGTACACTGCTTGGAAAGCCTTTTGAAGCAGCATTGGCAATTTTTAAGAGGTCACTATATTATAAAAGAATTAATTTAGAATGAAATCATTTAAAAAATAAATACATAATTATATAATACATACCCTACAGTTGCTAATTGTTTCATAGCCTCGGATACATTGATAGTTACATAGGTTTTAAGGTTACTCTCAACAATAGTTTCTACAGTTTTGTTTTCCTTTACAGCTACTTTGATATCATCCCAGTTTTCAACATCAGAGAAATAGGCAAGTGGTTGTGTTTTTTTTGAAACAGACATTAGGTATTATATATATTATGAAATAAAAAAAATTATTTGTTTGTTGTTTGAAATGAAGTGAATAAAAAAAAAATAAAAAAAATTTTTTTTATTGTTTATAAATAATTAAAAAAAAAAATAATTCAAAATAAAAAAATATAAAAATTAAAAGATAAGATTGTTTTTATTGTAAATAATTGAAAATCTTTGACAATTTACATTAAAATTTTCATTTGGGGGGAACAGTTTTTTATAACCAATCAAGATTGTGTGTGAGTTTTATTGTATTTCCCTGTTATTATGAAACAGTATGTATGAATGTAGGAAAAAAAATTTTATTTTTTTATTTTTTTTTTTGTGTGTTCACCCTTTTTTTTTTTGTGGGTTTTTTACAAAAAAACTGCTTTTTTTTTTTTTTAATTAATAAAATCAAAAAAAAAAAAAAATTTCTTTTTTTATTTTTTTTTAAATTAAAAATATACAAATTTAATTTTACAATAATAATAATAATAATAAAAATGGGGTATATTAAATCTTTGCAACCAAACAACAAAAGAAAAATATTTTTGAGTAAAGAAAAAAAATAAATGAAATAATTTGGAAAGTTAAATCAATTTACAACGAATCATCAATAATGAAAAAAAAATCCAAACAGTTTAAAAAAGATATTAAATAAGAGTTATTGTCAGTTGGAAAGTTTAAAACAAAATTAGAATTTACTAATGTACAGATCTATTAGATAAGATAAAAGTAAATATGGAGTTTGATAAATTCTTTTATTAAGAAAAAGAAATAAAAAAGTGGATAAAAAATATATACACCAAATATAGAAGAAGTCCGAGCAGTTTTATTAACCCAACATCTCAATTATATAAATATAATCATTTATATTTTCATATAAATATTTATCATGTACCATAAAAAGCTCATTATAATAATAATATCTTTTTTTTTTTGTAAAATATTAAAAATCGGTGCGTGGGTGTTAAAGATCTTATCATATCCTTTTAAACTGTTTGTACAGATAATTTTTATTAAATTAAAATAATATATGAATCAGTTTTTTATATAAATAAAAATTATTTTATGTTTTATTATTTATATATTAATATTTAATTAAACATGTCAGGTGAAGAAAAAAAGAAACAATTAATTTCATTTTTAAATAATGCACTCAGTGTTATTTCTGAGGAAATTAACGTAACCAATAGGGATATTGAAGTTTGCATTAAAAAAATTGAAATGGTTTCAGATGAATTAAAAAGAAATACACAAACTATTGTATATATTCAAAAACAAAAAGATGATCTTAAACAACTATTGGGCCACTTAGATGCAGGAAGAGAAAAAGAAGAATATATCATTAGATCAACTTTCGAAGAAATGAAAAGGGGCAGAAAAGAACTTGAATTTTTGGTTGAAAGAATCAATGCACAAAAAAGACTTATTGATGAACTAGGAAGCTTGAACCCAATGGTAGTACTTGCCATGGAGGTCTACAATAAACTTACTCATCAATTTGATAATTTAAAAAAACATGTTGAATTTATAGAAGAAAGAATGGAAAGTTTAAGAAGATCATTAGATATATCAGCTCAAAAAGACAGAGAATTAAATGAAAACATTGATAAAATTTCAAGAAAAATCTACGATCTTGAAAAGTTCCAAACTGAATGTGAAGCAAATATCAAATCTTTAGGTATTGAACATACAAAAATTGAAGATATGCGTTTATCTCTAAAAAATTTCAAAAGTCGTTGTGAAAGTTTATTAGAAACCATAAAAATGAATATTGAATTCAAAGATGAAATGCTCAACACTCAACAAGAGATTATAAATGATATCAAAAAGGCATATTCAAAATATGGAAAAGATCTACCAAAAGGTTTATTAAATTAAATAAATAAAATAATAAATAAATAATTATTTCTATTTTTTATTTTAAAATTTAAATTTTATTTAAAACTATATCTTTTTTTTGGGAATTAATATTTTTTTTATAAAATAAACCTTTTATCATCTTCACCATAGATCTCGCCAAAAGAGATTTTTAAACAGTTTGCTGTTTAAAAAAAACCTTTAATATTTTTTTTTTTTTTTAATTTTATTTTAATTTAATTTGGTATTTTTAAATACACAATAATTTTTTTTTTTTTTTTTTTTTTTTTTTTTATTTAAAAAATAAACAAATTTTATATTTTTAAATTAATTATATTAAAAAAAAAATGACATCAACCATACAACAAACTTATTTATTTCTAGAAAAAATATTACCAATTATCAAAAATGAAATTGGAAATGTAGATAAAGAAATTACACTTCAAAAAGAAAAAATTGATAATATATCAAAATTATTAAAAGAACTAACATCAAATATAGTTGAATTGGAAGAACAAGAGCAGCAATTTCAAAATAACTTAAATCAATACTCTGAACAAAAGGCACAAGATGAATCAACTTTAAAGGATCTCCAAGATGAAATTGATAAAAGTAGTAAAGAAGCTGCAAGACTTCAAGCTGAAATTGATAAATATCAAAAGATGTTGGATGAAATGGCAGAGCTTGACCCATTGGCTGCAGAAATAACAAGTTTAGTCGAAAAGATCAAAGGTGATTTCGACCAGGTAACAAATAAAATTAATGCATTAAATGAAAATATTAAAACTTTAAATGCCTCATTAGAAAAAACTCAAGCAGATGAAGATGCATTAAATCAAAAAATTGAGGTAGCCACTGCACATAAGATCCAACTACTCAACCTTCAAGATGAAAAAAATCAAAATATTAAACAATTGGGTGTAGATAGAACTAATGCTGAAAACTATAGACTTGATTTAATGAATCTTAGGGATAAATTAGAAGATATTTCAAAAAGTATAGAGCTAGGAAAAGAATTTAAAGATGATTCTTTGGTTTCAAAAGAAGAAATCGAAAAGGAAATAAAAGCTCTATACATAAAACATAATAGAAATGTACCAAATGGTTTATTGAATTAAATTAAATAAAAAAATTTTATTTTTCTTTTTCTTAAAAAAAAAAAAAAACTTAAAATTTTTATTCTTTATTTTTTTTATAATTTTTTTTTATAAAATAAAAAAAAAAAACTTAATTTGAAGAAAAAAAAGAAATTTTAAAATTTTTCTTAAGTATTTAAGAGACTTAAAATTTATAAACTTAAAAAAAAATTGTCCTAAACCATTCATTTTTAAAAAAAAAGAAAAGGATAGAAAAAAAAAAAAAAATTTATAAACACTAATTATTTATTTGTAGAAATATGGGTAATTTATATTTTTTTTTTTTTTTTTAAAAATTAGTAATTAATTTTTTTTGATTATATTTTTTAACAGAAATATTATATGATGATATAAAACATTATAATGAAGACCTTTTAGAATGTAGTAGTGTCAGTAGCAACAGCGACTCAGAAGATCAGCATCATCAAAAAGAAATAAATATTTTAATAATTGGAGGTGTTGGAGTTGGTAAATCTACGTTTATAAGCTCCATATTAAACTACATATCATTTGAAAATTTAAACGATGCAATTGAAAATGGAACACTAGAAAATTTATGCCCTATACCTACAAATATTAAAATAATGGATTCAAATTATATCCAACATGATTTTAATGCAGGAAAACCACTTCAACAACAACAGAAACCAAATGAAAAAGCAAATAATGGCGAAACAAGTACAAAAGAATGCAAACAGTATAAAATTAAATTACCAAATAATACCATAAACTTCTATGATACCCCTGGTATTGGTGATATTAGAGGCTCAAATACAGATTCAAAAAACTTCGAAATGATTTTAGAACAAATTTCGAAAATTAAAAAACTTCACGGTGTATTTTTATTACTTAACCCGGACGAATTAAGATCGACGGTTCTTTTCAAATACTTTATATTTGAATTATTTACCCGTCTTCACGAGAGCGCCAAAAAGAACCTTTATTTCTGTTTTACAAAAACTCGTGGTAAAATGTATCGACCCTCCAATGGATTGATTGTACTTAATAAACAATTGAAAGAAATGTACACAAAAACAAATATAAATATATCAACTGAAGGAAGAGTATTTTGCTTTGATAATGAATCATTCTCATTTTTAATGGCCAATAAATTCAACAATGCTCACTTTGATCAAGATGAAGTAACCATCTTTTCACAATCATGGGATAAATCATCAAAAGAAACAGCCAAACTATTAGAAAGAGTTACAAATCAAGAGGGATATTGTGTAAAAGATACCATTTGTATTAATAGTGCATATAATGTAGCAAGTAATCTAAGAGGTCCAATCATTCAATGTTTAGAAGCCACCCAAATTCCAATAAAAAAAATAGATTCGAAAAATAGAAAACTTGGTGAAAATCATGACAATATAGAAATATTAAAAAAAAAATTACTATCAAATATCTCAAGCTTTGAAATTGTACCATTAGAAAAACCTTTCTTATTTTGTGGTAATAAGAAATGCTGTAAATCTTACACCACAAAAGACACACCCACTGGCAAAATCAAAATTAAAGGTTGTGTATGCTCCTTCAATAACCATCCAAATGAATGTTTTGACATTTCATCTAAAGTTTATTGGCGTAAAAATATATCAATCTTGGGTTATTGCTATAATTGTGGATGCTCATATAAAGATCACATTATTTTAAATATAGCTAAAGTCAAACAAATTCAAAATAATAGCAACAATATAGAACCGATCAACAATAATAATGAAGAAGAAATAGAAGAAATAATGAAAATGGAAAATAAAGAGAAATTGATAGATTTAATAAATATTAAAATTTTAAATAATATAAAAGAAAAAGAAGAATATGAAAATGATTTTAAATTTATTTTAAATTCATTGCTAAAGATTTCAATTTTTAAATGGCACTACTCACTGGATAAATCAAACAATCACGAATTTAAAGATTATATTGAAAAAGAAATTCAAATCAAAGAAAATCAACTATCTCTTATTCCATTATCAACACAATTTAATATAGAAATAATCAAAATGCTCAAAGATAGTTTAAAAGAATATAAACATTGTGTTAAACAAATAAAAAACTCGATAGATTTCAGTGCAATACCTTCATCAAACGAAATTTTTGATATTTTTTCAAAATTACCACATTTAAATAAAATGGGGTCGTTCATATCAAAATCTATAAATAACCAAAAAAATGAGCAACAACAAAAGTACCATCAACAAAGAGAACAACAAAATTTAGATGCCATTAGAATCGAGAAAATTGGAAATCATTATTTTTTTTTAATAAAATAAATAAAACGAAACTTTATTTTCCCATTTTTAGTCTTAACTAATTCAAATAAATAATGAGAAAAAAATCATAATTTAAATAACGAAAAAATTTTATTTTATTTTTTTCAAAATTTTTTTTTTTTTTTTTTTAAAATTTTGGAATAAAACTTTTTATAATTTTATGAATATTAAGATTAATAAACACACCACATAAATAATAACATGTCACACGAATTAATTATTGGTTGTGTTGGTAAACCATCAGCAGGTAAAAGTTCGTTTTTAAATGCAGCAACAGACTCACAAGCTAAAGTAGGAAATTACCCATTCACAACTATCGAACCAAACTATGGTGTAACTTATTATCCAACAGAATGTCCATGTAAGAAATATGATAAAATAGATGCCTGTTCACCAAGATATGGCCGTTGTGATAAAGGTACA
Source organism: Dictyostelium purpureum (assembly GCF_000190715.1). NCBI lineage: Eukaryota > Evosea > Eumycetozoa > Dictyosteliales > Dictyosteliaceae > Dictyostelium > Dictyostelium purpureum. The sequence goes on along the minus strand of NW_003519497.1, from coordinate 37,690 downwards.
AGATATATACCTGTTAAAATGTTGGATGTAGCAGGTTTAGTACCAGGTGCCTCAGAAGGAAAAGGTTTAGGAAATCAATTTTTAGATGATCTTCGTCATGCACACGTTTTACTTCATGTTGTTGATGTTAGTGGTAATACAAATGAAAAAGGTGAAGAAACTACAGGTTACGATCCAATTAACGATATTCAGTGGTTAAAAGATGAAATCCATGCATGGATCTTTAATAATCTTTGGAAGAGATGGGGTAATATAATAAGAAAGCAGCAATCAACTAAAAGTCAAGCCGATCAAATGCTTCAAAAGAAACTTTCAGGTTATGGTACAAAAATAGTGTTGGTTAAAAGAGCATTAGATAACATTGATCAAAGAGAACCTATTAATCTTTCATTATGGGATAAAGACATGTTACATAAATTTGTAGACTCATTTTTAGATATTCGTTTCCCAACTGTTTTAGTATTAAATAAAGTAGATCAATCAACATCAGATTTGAACATCTCAAGAATATGTGAACGTTACCCAGACTATGCAATGATACCTAGCAGCGCTTTAGCAGAATGTTTCTTAAGAAAAATGAAATCACAAAACTATATCGAATATGTCGAAGGCGAAGATAACTTTAATACACATTTAGAAAACGATAAATTAAAACAATGCGATGATAAGCTTCAAGCAAGATTAGAAAAACTTAGAGATTTGGTTTTATTTAGATATGGTGGCACAGGTATTCAATTAGCCGTTAAAACTGCTGTAGAATTAAAGAAGTTTATACCCGTTTATCCAGTTAAAAATTTAAAGAGTTTAGCATGCGACAAAAGCGGTGGTTCTGTATTAAGAGATTGTATGTTGGTTCCAAAAGGAACTGAAGTACGTGAATTTGCTGGTATGCTCCATCCAGATTTAGAAAAATACTATTTATATGCAGAAGGTATCAATGGTCAACGTTTAGGGGAAAGTGATGAAATATCCGAATCAAATAATATTATTAAATATACTACTGCCGCTCTAGAAAGTAAAGAAAAAGAAAATGATGAAAAATAATAACAATGTAATAAATTAAATAAATAAAAGTAATGTGTATATTTTAATATTCTAAATTTAAAAAATGAATATAATTTTATTATAAATTAAATTAAAGTTTTAAATGTTTATATAAATTAAATATATTTAAAAATTATTATTATTAAATTATTATTATTATTTAAAAACACTATTTATTATTATGATCCATAATAAATTGATTTGTTTATTGTTTAAATGTAATCAGTAAAACTAGATGGATTTTGAATAACTTTTCTTGGGGTTCTAGATTTACCAGTAGCTTGATAAGATGATACTGTTGAGTTTCTTGAAGATGATGAGGATAATCTAGTTGATGATGATAATGAACTTGATAATTTCGATGGTGTTGTAATATTGGTTGATGATTGTCTTTTACCAAAAGTATTTGATGGTGTGTTAATTGATGATGGTCTTTTAACAACTTTATTTGGTGTTGAGATACCGGATGGTTGTTGAAGTGATTTCATTAAATTGTTACCACTATTCGAGGTTGCTAATGATAATAATGATGATGATGATAATGATTTAGTTGGAGTTACAATATCACGTGATTTAGTTGGTGAATGCATAGATGATGAACGGTTAAGTGGTGAAAGTGAAGCATTTGATTGAATTGGAACTGATAATGGTGCTTCGTTATCCATTGCGCTATCGTTTAATTTCTTTTGTAAATCCATCATTGAAACGAAATTTTCAATTCTTTCTTTATATTTCATGATCTCTCTATTCTTATCATCGAGCTTATTCTTATAAATTGCTGAATCGAGTATCTGTTGTTCAAGTTGTTCTTTATAGTAAATAACCATTGATTGGCATTCATGGATCTCTTTTTTATAGCTTTCAACCTTTTCTAAATGTTTTCTATTATCCTCACGAAGATCTTGACCATATTGTTCAGCTTCGCATAAATCCTTTTCAAGTTCTTCTTTTTCATCTTCTAACTCTTCAATCTTTTCTTTTAATTTTTCAATTAATAAATTCTTTTCTTCTTCATCATAATCTGATGATTCATATTCTGACTCTTCTTCTTCTTTATCCTTCATGGCCTTATCTTTTTGTTCTGTTTCTAATTCGGTGTTATCATCTTCCTCTTCCTCACTTTCATTGTCTGATGATGACGATTCCATTTGATCTCTTTCAATTATACTTTCTTGTTCATCGGCAACCTCTTTATTAGCTTCTTTTTCCTTTTGTTTGTTTTCTTTTTCTTGTTGCTCTTGAATTAATTGTTGAAGTTTTGAATCTTGTTCATTAATAATATCCATTAATGAGCATGTGTCAATACTGTATTGTTGTTTTAAAAGTTGAAGTTGTTGTTTAAGTGTGTTATTTTCTACCTCTGTAATTTCTAGTTTTTCTTCGAGACTTGAAATTTTATTTCTATAAACCTCGACAGTTTCTCTAAGCTTTTGTGCCATCTCACCAATTTTGCTAGGTGTGGTCGAATTGCTACCAATATTGCCACTACTATTGTTACCATCGTTGGACTTCATTAAATCGTGGAGTCTCATTGGAGAATCTTTGCTTGGAGACTTTGGAATAATAGTTTGAATTGATTTAATTGGTGTACCATGATATTTAGTTGGTTGTTGTTCAATAATGTTTTCTTTATTTTGATTTTCTTTATTTTCTTCTTGTTCTTGTTCTCCGTGCTCCTCTTTTACTTCTTGTTCTTTTTCTTCTTGTTCTTTTTCTTCCCTTAACTGAGATTCCCTTTCTTCTTGTTCTTTCTTTTGCTGCTTCTTTTGAATTGATAACCTTTTAGCTGCTGATATTTGTTGTGATTGAGAAGAGTTAATAACTGTTACTGGTGTTGTAACTGTGCTGGTGGCTTTCTTTGGTGATACTTTTTTAAGTGCAGTTGCAGCTGTTGTTCTATTGAGTGTATTTGTAGTTGGTTTATTTTTATTTGATAATTGTTCATAGAATGATCTTAATGATTTAACTTCAATTGATGAATTAACTGGATCACTACTTGGGGCAGTTGGGGCTCTTTTATTTAATGTATCTAAAGCTCTAAATGAATTATCTTTAACCATTGTTGGAATTGATGTTGTTGTTGATGTTGATGTTGATGATGGTGATGTCGATGTCGATGTTGGCTTGCTGATCTTATTAAAATGTTGGGCTTTAACTGGTGAAGTTACTGTTTTTTTAACACTACCTGATACACTTTATAAAAAAAAAAGTAAAGATTTAATATATATATATGAAATTTTATTAATTTAGTTTAATTGACTATTACCTATCGATTCTCATTTTAATACAAATAAAAATTAAAGTAAGTATATGAATATATACTTTTTAAAAAAAAATGATGATTATAAAAAAGATACAAATAAAATTCACACAAACTATAACACAAAAATTAATAACACAATTATAAAAAAAATAAAAAAAAAAAACAAATGATACGAAAATAAAGCAATTATTATAATAGCAATATAAAAATTGGGTTGTAATTAAAAAATATAAAAAAAATAAAAATAAAAAAAAAAATTTTCAATTTTAAATTTTGAGAGGGAAAAATGCTGAATTTCTATTTTAAAGAAATAATTTCCATAAAAAAAAAAAAATAAAAAATAGTTGGATATCCATCGATATTATTTTTAAAATAATTGATTTATTTATTTATTTTATTATGTACAAAAAAGTTTGATTCGTTTATTTTTAAATAAAGCTATGTTTATGTAACTTTATATATAAAAAAAGTGTGTCTATAGTAGTGGTATATTATTATTATTTTGATTATTATTATTATTATTATTTATTTATTATTATTTATTAAATTATGAATTTTCTATTTTAATCTCTTGACATAAAGTGATCCATAATCATACCAAATACAGCAAAACCAACACATCCACCTGCAGCAGCAACTGGACCAGCTATTATGTTGAATTTAAATAATTAGTATTGAGTTATTATAAAGTAATGATAACGATTAAATATTTACCTCTGCCAGCAAAAACTGCACCAGTTGTGCAACCAGCATAAATTGGATTTAATTTGTCTGTTCTTCCTCTTGCTTTTTCGATAGCACATTCTGTACCAGTGTAAACTAATGTAATGACAGATAAACTTTTAGCACTTCTTACACCATTTCTACCTTGTTCTTTAAAACCATCGATAACTTGTCTCCAAATTGGTGTTGGAGTGGTTGGTTCTGGATTGAAACCTGAATTTGGTGTAAATAATGCACCAAAAAAGAAACCAAAACCAGCACCCATTACCAAACCTCTGACACCATGTACGATACAATTGTCCATAATTTTAAATTGCATTTCATCGTATGGTGGAATAGGTCTTATATTTGGTAAGAATGTTGCTCTATTACTTTCGTTCATAAATCTATGAGCATTTTCTGAAATTAATTTCTTTAACTCTTCATCTGAAATATTCATTCTATTTTAAATATATATATACATAAATAAATAAACGAAAATAAGTTGTATTAAAAAAAAAACGAAACAAATCAAATAAATGAAAAATAATAAATATTTATTAAAAAAAAAAAAAAAAAATTTTAAAAAACGAAAAAAAAATTAAAAAATTAAAAAAATAAAAAATTTTAAAAAAAATAATTTAATACAAAAAAATTAAATGATTTTGCAAATTATTACATCACAAATTATAATTAGATAAAATATATTTTTTTTTTTGTGTTTGATTTTATTTATAATAATACTTACCAAAAATATAATAAAAACTTAAAATAAAAAAAGACCAGAAATAGGAAGAGAAATAAAACTATAATAGATTATTTTTGTGTTTAAATTTAAATTTATAATAAAATAAAAACACATTAAAAAACCATTCTAAATAAAGGATTAAATAAAAAATATTATAATTTCAACTTTGAACCTTTTTTTAAAAAAAAAAAAAAAAATTAATTAATTTTTTAAAATTTTTTTTTTTTAATTTTCATTTTTATTTTATTTTTTAAAAGTCACACAAATACAATATATATAATAATGAATGATACAGATGATTTTTTAAATGGTCAAATAGGGGATGATATAAATAATAATAATACGAACGAGATGATGGATGACTTTGATGATTTAAATAGTGGTTTAAATAACAATCCAGATAATGAAGATAATAATAATAATGATGAAAATGACAATAATAATAACGAAAAAACAAATGTAGCAAACAATACAAGAGTATTAGAAGAAGAACCTGACTTCACACAGGTAATGTGGAGAGATCCTGTATGGCTTCAAATGTTTCCGTTAAACCAACATACAGTTTTAACCTATTTTTCATATTCACAGTTTTATGATAAAAACTGTAATAATGAAACACTTAAAATGCAAAGATTAGACCCAGCTGCATTAAAGTATGTATTTATATGAATATAAATATTTATTTAAACCAATACATTTTAACAATATTATAATATCATTACTTTAGAACTATGGAAGGTTTAGAATATGAAGTAGCAAAATTTGTTGAACCCTCCTTTTACCTAATTGCAAAGCAAAATAGAATATCACCATCAGATGTTATCATTCAACAACTATATTATGTCATTAACGGCAATATTTATCAAGCACCTGATTTACGTCAAGTATTTACATCTAGAATCTCTCAATCACTATTTCATTTAAGCGAAGCATTTAATAAAATATCATCAATAATAAATTGGGACATTATAAATGGTTATTCATTTAATTTCGATCCTTCAAACCAGCAAGAAAAACAAAAACTTTCAACATATACCAGAAAACAAATTGAGGATACAAAGAGACTAGATACATTAATAGGTTCATTGTTTAATAAATTTCCACCAATTAATACACAACCACAAAACCTAATGTCACCAACACAAACACAACAACTGCAACAGCCACCATCCCAATAATCAATTTAAATAATAATTTTGTACATAAATAAATAAATATATAAAAAAATATATATATAATTTGGCTAAAAAAAAACAAAAAAAAGTTTTAAAAAGAATATAAAATTGATAATTAAAATAATTGATAATACAAATGTACTAATCATTAATATTTATTTAAGCTTTAGTATATTTTTGTAGGATATATTTTATACATAAATAAAGATAAAAAGATAAAAAGATAAAAAGATATAAATATATAAAGATATAAAAAATTTTAAAAAGCTGTAATGATCTAATGTGATCACTTCACCAAAGATTCATTTTAAAATAGCCAACAAAAAATAACAAACAACATTAATTTCTATTTAAAAAAAGATGATGTAAATTATTGATCTTTATAATCTCTTTTTATCTAAATTTATCTTTTTTATCTTCTTTATCTTTTTTTATCTATAATTACAATGCAATTATTATTTAATCCTTTACTATTATAAATATTTTTACTTTATTTATCATCATTAATTTCAATTATTTTATTTTTATTATATAATACAAATTTCTTAAACACCAAAAAACCAAGAAATCATATCTAAAACCAATTTACTTTTTAATTTTAGAATTAATAAAATATCTTTTTTTTAAAATTAATAATTAATATCCTATTAAACCAACCCCAAAAATAGTTTAATCTTAATATTAGTGGTACTATCTCTTTATAAAGATTTTAAAAAAAGATTTTAAATCATAACACAAAAAAAAAAAAAATGTGTTAAAATTGATGAATTGGCGTGGGAAAATTTTAAAAAAAATAAAAAAATATTATGACACTAATTTTAGGAAATAAAATATTTTTATGGTGTTGCTTTTTACGAAAAATACTCCTCAAAAAAAAAAATTAATTCGATGGATCCTTGGAATTATTCAACCATCATCGCAATATTGAGTCAAAAAAAAAAATACAAAATGAAAAAATAAAAAAAAAAATAAAAAAAAAAGATAATTTACGTAAAATTTTTTTCAAATTTACTTTTTTTTTTTTTTTTAATATAATATTTTATTTTTCAATTTTTATTTTTTTAATAATTATTTTTTTTTATTTTACTTTTTTTATTTCACAATAAACAGAAAGCACAAATAAGTAAATAATTTAATAAACAAATAATAAAGTAAATAATTTAAAAAACAAACAAATAAATAAAAAAAAGTATTTATTTTAATTTTAAAAAAAATAGTTTATTTATCTAATATTTTTTTTGTTGTTGTTATAAATTAAAACGAATATTAACACATACATACACACCTGCAAAAACCCCATACACCCAAATATACATAAACACAGATATATACACACATACACACACACTCATAAAAAAAATAATAATTATTTTTACATATTTTAATTCATTCCTAAATTTAAATTCATATAAAAAAAAAGTTAACAATTTACTATAATAATATTTATTATAATTACCACATTTCACACATACTATATTTGCAAATAAAGTACTGCAACATTCACACATATTAAATTTTAAAAAATATATTTATTTTAATACACCCATTAATTATTTTTTCTTTATTTTTTATTTTTTTAAAAAATACATTTTTTTTTTAATACACCCCATTAAAAAATTACAAGTTATAAACTCATTCAATTCCCAAAAAAATAAAAATTTTAATTATTTAATAAATTAATTTTTCTATCATTACTATTTTTTTTCTTAATTTTATATTTTCAAATACATATTTTATTTTAAATAATTACAATATTAACATCCACTACTTTAATTTTTTTCTTATTTAAAGACTTTACAATTATAATAAAATAATATCAACATAGCATCAACAATAAATAATAATAAAAAAAACCAATATAAAATAAAATATTTATAGATAAACCAAATAATAAATTTTATTATTTTATAAATCAACCTCAAATCAACTAACTATATAGATAAATATTTATTATAGATAGTTAAAAAAAAAAACAAAACAAAACAAAATAAAATTATTTCTATCACAACAAACAAAAATGAATTCTGCTATTAGGTTATTTTCAAATAAAGTAAGTTATCTTTAAATAAAAAAATAATATTTAAATTATATATTAATCTTATTTTTATTTTTTAGAATATTAATATTACAAAAAGAACATTTATAAGTATTATAGATGGTAATAATAAATTTCAACAAAGATTTGGACCATTCCCAGAGTTTGTAAAGATTGTCGAAGTAGGACCAAGAGATGGATTACAAAATGAAAAAACAATTGTACCAACTAAAGATAAGATTCATTTAATTAATAGTTTAGCACAAACAGGTCTTTCAGTAATAGAGGCAACATCATTTGTATCACCAAAATGGGTACCACAAATGGCAGATAATAAAGAGGTATTTGCAGGTATTACAAAAGTACCAGGTGTATCATTCCCAGTATTAACCCCAAATATTCAAGGTTTCAAGGGTGCTCTTGAAGCAGGTGCAAAAGAAGTAGCATTATTCGCAGCAGCTTCAGAAACATTCTCAAAGAAAAATATAAATGTCACTATAGAGGAAAGTATGGCTCGTTATAAGGATGTATGCGATGCTGCCAAAGAAAATAACATTAAAGTTAGAGGTTATGTTTCTTGTGTCTTGGGTTGTCCATATGAAAACAACGTTCCTATTAGTAAAGTAGTCGAGGTTAGTAAACGTCTCTATGATTTAGGTTGTTATGAAATTTCATTAGGTGATACAATCGGTGTTGGTACTCCAGGTGCAACTTATAAACTTTTACAAGCAATGTCACAAGCCATTCCTATGGAGGCTATAGCTGTTCATTTCCACGATACCTATGGTCAAGCTTTAGCAAATATTTTAACCTCTTTACAATTTGGTGTTTCCGTTGTAGATAGTTCAGTTTCAGGTTTAGGTGGATGTCCATATGCCAAAGGTGCTACAGGTAATGTTGCAACTGAAGATGTTTTATATATGATGAAGGATCTTGGTATTGACTGTAATGTAGATATGGAAAAATTAATGGGTGTTAGTTTATGGATTTCAAAATTATTAAATCGTTCCCCAAGTTCAAAGGTTTCTTTAGCATTATCTCATAAAGTACAACAACAACAACAATCACAATCACAACCAAGCTTATCAAATACATCAATACCAATTAATTGCAATACAAATATAAATAAGATGTCCACCGAAAAAGAAAAACAACATATATTTTTCAGCCAAAATAATCAAAAAAATCAATCTTCAAAACTAATTTTATAGTTTAGTAATAATATATATATATATTTTATGTAATATTTTAATATATTCATATACCTTCTGTACATATCAAACAAAAAAAAACTAAAAAAAATACAAAATATATAAAAAATAAACAAAAAATAAATATCTAAAAATTTCCTATACACATATATAATTAGGAATTATTCACAAATCTAAAAAGCTTTAATAATTTATTCTTTTTTGTTATATCTTTAATCATTTTAAAAAAAAATAGAATAAAAAAATTTTGGTAATTTAAAAGTTTAGGTTTTATAATAATAAAAATTCGAACTATTTATTTTTATTATATAAAGAGGTAAAGTAAAAATAAAAATATAAAAATAAAATTTATATTTTTTTAAGCAGCTTGTGATAGTTGTTGTTGTTGGTAATAGTTTTTTTGTTGCTGTTGTTGTTGTTGTTGATGTTGTTGTTGTTGTTGTTGTTGTTGCTGTTGTTGTTGTTGTTGTTGGTTTTGTAGTTGTTGTTGTGCTTGTTGTGCTTGGTTATATAAATTTAAATCTTGATTTAATGAGGATAAAACTTCTTTTTTTGATAATAATTTTTGTCTTACACGCTTTAAACGTTTTTCTAAAAGATATAGTCTTTCACTTTCAATTTCTACCAATTCTTCAATAGTTTTAATTGTTTTTATAGATGGATTCTTTTCAAGCTGTTTATAATACATGTTGATATCTGAAACTCTTTTCTTTAAATCTATTTCCTGTTGATCTATAATGTATAAATCTTCCATGGTTTTATCCAGTTGTTGTTGCAATTTCTCTTGCTCACCGAGCATTTTCTTTTCGTAAGAATAAATAGATCTGAAATTATCTACATTATTAACATAATCGTTTCCATATTGAGAATTATAACCATTGTAATGATGATTGTTAGAAGCACCAGTGTGAATGATTGGATCAGAGGAACCTGGTTGAGTGAAAATATCCCTAAATTGTGATACAAAACTGTTATACCAATTTGAAAGGTAACCAATGTCATAGTTGTAGTTTGTTTGTTCAATACCATTTCCTTCGATATGTAAAGCATCTCTAAAATCTTGTATAAGTTTATCTCTGTAGTCATTTGAAATTTGATTTGCATCAATGCCCTTGATATCCAACGATTCTGCTCCGTTATTGTTTGTATAATAATAGTCAACACCATCTATATGCTTTGATGCTGAATAATAACTATTTGAATCTTCGCTATTTTCAATTTCATTATTATTATTATTTATATTATCTATATTATTTATATTATTTATATTATTTATATTATTACCATCACCTTTTGAATGATAGTAGGTTCTTTCACAATTATTATTTACACATTTGACTGATTCATGTTCATGTTCGGTTTTTCCATTTTTACTATTACTATTGCTACTGCTACTGCTACTTCTTACTAGATTGTTATTGTTTTTATTTATATTTTGTACATTGTTATTATTTATATTATTATTATTGTTTATATTATTATTTATATTGTTTTTGCTATTTATGCTATTTATATTATTATTATTTTTATTTTTTGTTGTCGCTTGACTTTTTACTGAAATCGTTATATATAATAAAAACAAAGTTATAGAGAGAATAAGTATTATATTATTTCTTATTTTCATTTCTAAAACTTTTTTATATTAATATTTTAAAAAATTTGGTTTTTTTTTTAAAAATTATTTTAGATTTTAATAAATTATTTATTTTTTATTTAATAAATAAAAATAAATAGAAAAGTAAAATAAAACAATTATTTTTATAAAAAATAAAAAAAATTTAAAAAAAATTTTAAAAAAAATTTGAAAAAAATTTTATTTTTTAAAATATTTTTTTTTTTTTATGACTGTACATGCAAAGTCTATCTATGAGGCATAAACAAATAATGACAAAAAAAAAAAAAACAAAAAAAAAAAAAATATTTATATTTAATTAAATAAAAGAAAATGAAAAAAAAAAAAAATATTCTTATTTGATTGTGTTTTCTTTTTATTTTAATGACTGTATATGAAAGAATTTAAATAAATGTGGATTAAGTCGTTTATAAAACTTAAAAAATTTTATTTTTATTTTTAAAATAAAAGATTTAATAATAATTTGGTTTTATTTTATTTTATAAAAATTATTAAATTTAATTTTATTTTAAGTAGATTATTTATTTATTATATTTTTTAAATATAAATATAAAATTTCGTTGAATGGTTTGGTCTTTTCAGCAAAACAAAAATGAGATGTTTGGGGTATTAGATTGATTTCGTGGTTTGGGAAAAATGTGTGAATTGAATCTCTGAATGGTTTTTTTAAATAATGACTGTCACCCCCACCAATAAATAATACTTTTTTATCGAATTGTTTTTTAGTTGATATTTTTGGGAATGACAAAAGTTTATCTTGATTTTCACGAAGGGTATCTACATTAACTCTCCATTGGAATTTCTTTTTGTCATTCTCTATTAAGTTGTTCATTAAATATAATCTTTCACCTTTGTTTAAATTGAATTCTTGCATTTTTTTATCGATATCATTTTTTGTAGTTTTGGGATTATCAAATAATGTGGATGCTCCGATCATGGCTTCAAATTTTGAGTCGTGGTTGTGTACTCCAACATAGCATGATGGTGACACTGAAAAAAAAAAAATAGTTAATAAAAATAAAATATATTTTCAAAATATAATAAAATATAGCTTACCATCAATACAAACTAGGCCATCAACTAAACTTGGGTTGTTTAATGCATACAACATATTTGATTTGCCACCAAGACTGTGACCTACCAATATGATTTTTGAATTGGGTTCTTTTTCTTTTTTATTATTTAATACTATTCTTTCTATAAAATACTGTAAATCCTTTTCAATATGTTTTAAACTAATTTCTTTGCTGTGTGGTGATGAGCCATGGTTTCTAATATCCAAGGAAAATAAATCTACATTTATATCTAAATTTTCGGGTGATAAAAATGAGTCTATAGTCTCTTGACTTGGTGTTGGTAATTGAATTGGATTAAATGGGTCTTGTGATCTAACGAGTGGTGGTAAAAAATCTAAGAATCCATAACGAAACTTTTCTACTAATAATTTATTAGTTAATCTAAAATTATCTGATGATCCAAATAATCCGTGCATATATATAATTGATACTCTTTTTTTATTATTTATTTCATTTTGTTGATTCACATTTGGTAAGTGAATATTTGTATTTCTAAATGTATTACTGTATTTTAATGAATGTGATGATACTCCAAATGAAGATTGTACAAAATTTAATGGTATTGCTTTGATAATTCTTTTTTTTACCATTTTTATTTCAAGTAATATATACAAACGATAAAAAATAAAAAAACAAAAAAATTTAAAAAAAATTTTCGTTTTTTTTATTTTTTTTTATTTATTTTATCATTAATGATTGTTTACATATTTGTTTTAAATTATTTTTTAACATTATATATATTGATAATGATATGTTAAAATATGATTATTTTGATTTTACCTTTTTCTATTTTTTTTTTTATAAAAATAAAACCACACACAAAAAAAAAAAAAAAAAAAAGAAAAGAAAACTAAAATGAAAAGGAAAGAAAGGAAAGGAAAAAAAAAAAAAAAAAAAGTAGAAAAAATGTTTTAAACTGGAATGGATAAAAAATATTATACTATATAATTGAGTTCGATCAGATAAAAATTATTTATTTTTTGAAATTTAAAAATTTTAAAATTTAGTTTTTTATTTTTTATTAAAATTTTTTTTTTGTTTTTTGTTTTTTTAAAAGATCATTTTTTATTTAAAAAAAATTATAAAATGGATGGTTTATAATAATTAAACTTTTTTTTTATTAAATTCAAAATTAACCAGCTTAATTTCTTTTTTTTTTTCTTTTTCTTTTTTTTTAATTTTGATTTTTAATTTTTTAATAATTTTTTTTAAAATTTTTTTAAAAGATATTTTTTTTACCCATTCGCTTCGCATAAAAAAAAAAATATTAGTTTTTTTCCATCATACATCAATAGAATGATAAGTAAAGCTATAAAAAATAAATCAGTATTATTAAATTCAGTTAATTTAACCAGATCATATTCAAACAAGGTTAATTATAATGGTAAGTTAAATTAAACATTGTTTAATTGGTTTCCTTTATTTTTTTTTAAAAAAAATCAATATATATTAATTAATTTTATAATTTAGAAATTTATAAAAAACATTCAAAAATTGCAGAAAAGGAATTAAGTAAAGATGAAGTAATTAAAGCAATTAAAGAAAATACATTATTTTCATGGAATCCAACTGAAGCAGCAGCAAATAAAGCATTAGTTATGGAAAAAGGTGATGGTGTTTATTTCTATGATATCAATGGAAAAAAATATATCGATTTTAATTCACAAGCTATGTGTTCAAATTTAGGCCATACTGTACCAGAAGAAGTTATCAAAGCCATCGATGACCAATTAAGATCAGCTGCTTATGCATATCCATGTGCTATTGTTACACCAGTTAAAGCTAAACTTTCCATGTTATTAGCCGATATTTTCCCAGGTGATATTAACCATTTCTTCTATACTAGTGGTGGTGCTGAGTCAAACGAAACTGCAATGAGAATGGCTCGTCTTTTCACTGGTCGTCATAAAATTTTAGCTCGTTATCGTTCATACCATGGTGCTACTTTAGGTGCAATGACTTTAACTGGTGATCCACGTCGTTGGAATAGTGAGCCAGGAGCCAGTGGTGTTGTTCATTTCATGGATCCATATCCATACAGTTTCAAGTGGGGTGACAATGAAGAAGAAATTACAGAAATGTCATTAAAATATCTTCGTGAAACTATTTCATATGAAGGTCCAAATAAAATTGCAGCAATCTTTATCGAATCAGTAACTGGTACAAATGGTATCTTAAAACCACCAAAGGGTTATCTCGAGGGTATTCGTAAGATTTGTGACGAAACTGGTATTTTAATGGTTTGCGATGAAGTTATGAATGGTTTCGGTAGAACTGGTCAAATGTTTGGTTTTATGAATAGTGAAGGTGTTATTCCAGATATTGTTACTATGGCTAAGGGTATCAATGGTGCCTATCTCCCATTAGGTGCAGTTGGTTGTCGTGATCATGTTGCCGATTATTTCATGAAGAATCCAATTGGTATTGGTTCAACTTATAACAGTCATCCAGTCACTTTAGCATCAGCCTATGCAGCTCTTCAATACTTTTTAAAGAATGGTGTTTTAGATAATGTTCAAAAATTAGAACCAGTCCTCAAAAAGCATTTAGAGGAATTAAAGAGTCGTCATCCAACAGTTAAGGGTTATCGTTCACTTGGTTTATTTGGTACTGTTGAACTTCAAAAGAACTCTAAAGGTGAGCCTTTTGTAGGTTATAATGGTCCAGCTCACCCAGCAATGGGTCAATTACAAGAAGATATGGTTAAAAATGGTCTCTACACTCTTCTCCGTTGGAGCTCATTCTTTACCAATCCACCATTAACCATCAACGAAAAAGAATTAAAAGAAGGTTTCGAAATTTTAGATAAATGTTTAACCAATTTAGATAAACACTTTGAAAAATAAATAAATAAATAAATAAATATAATAATGCGGTATAACAATTAAATAAAAATATAAAAAATAAATATTACACATATAATAAATTAATATATCTATATACATTTTTATTTAAAATTATTCTATATAGTTGTTATTTTATTTCATTTGTTTTTATTTTAATGTAACTTCCATTAAAGATAAAAATGGTGGTCGATTGAATTTCTTTATTGTTTCTAATTTTAATCCACTCTCTTTTAATAAATGGAACCATTGGGATTTTGTTCTTTCTTCGCCACCCACAATTGCCATCATAATAATATCTGGTATACATTGACGCTTAAAAGTATCTTCATTCATATTATCATCTAAAATTGAATCTATTATTAATAAACGTGGGGTATTTCCACTATTTGATCTTTCTATTCGCATGGCTGATGCTACTGAGGATAAGATTTTAATTGAATCATTTGTATTCCAATCATGAAGAACCTGCATCATAATATAAAGATCTGCTGCTGGAATTGAACGTGGGATAAACATATTTCCAGCTTTGAAAACTAAACGTTTCTCCTCTATTAGTTGTCTTTTAACTTCATCGATTTTACTTAAATCCAAACCATTTCTTACAGTTTCCTCTAATTCTAAAACAAATACTTGTGAGTGTGGATTGTAGCCTGCAATTTGATAGCCTAAATGACCTACACCTCCACCTATATCGCAAATTCTTTTATATGGTGAAAAATCATAGCCCTGGATGATTTGAGCATAAATTTTAGTTGCATTATTTCTCTGTTTCATTGCACTGTCAAAGATCTTTTTGATATATGTATCTTTTTCATCGATATATTGGAAGAAACTAACACCATGTTTGTTTTGGAAACCAGTTACACCATTCTCGACACACTCTTTTAATGATTTCCATGCATCAATAAAAGTTGGATAGGCTAGCATTGAAAATACACATCCCATTTCATCGGATTGGTTCTTATTGAAATCTGGACTGCTTAGAATTCTTGAACAGTTGTTTAATGCAAAAGTTCCATCAATAACATTGTAGCTAAAGAACTTTTCCTGAGTTAGAGCACGCATTACTCTAAATAAATTATTTTCATTTGACTTTGTTAATCTTGCTAATTGTTTAATGTTTAATGGTCCATCTTTTAAATGATCGATTACTTTAAGGGTAAACACTACACTAAGGCACTGGAATACTATATGGTCATTTGCAATTCTATACATTTTTAGTTGTGGTATAATCATTTCCCAATATTGGGTAAGTGAATAAATGCAACGCATTATATATATGCCAATGATTGGTGGTAAAGATTCTTTGTTTGATATTTTTTTTTTCATTACAAAAAAATAATAATAACCAAATAATACAAATAAAAACAATATACTTGGTAAACCAACTAACAATGAGGAGGCTAATAAAGATGCAACTATATTATCCATTCTATAAATTTATCTAAATTTAGATAAAAAATAAAAAAATTAGTAAAATAATAAAAAATAATTTTATATATTTAAATGATTTTTATTTACTATTGGTTATTTTTTATTATTTTAACTATTATTTTAAACATATTATAGGTGTAATATTATTATCTAATTTTATTTATAAGTTATATAAATAAATATCTTTTTATTGTTGGAGTATAGGTACAGTATGTTGGTTATATTAATATTTGCTTAAAAATATATATAAAAAGTAATTTTAATTAATTTAAAAATATAAAAAACATAAAAAAAAAAAAAGTGTTGGGTGCGAGTTTAATTTTGGGGAGGGGTTATAAAAATACAATAATAACTTTGTTTTTAGTTTGGTAAATATTAAAGGGAATGTGGGAGGAACTATTGTTGTTATTATTGCTATTTATTAATATTATTTGTTTTTTTTATTAAATTAAATATATAACCACTTCATAATATTTAATAATGATAGAATATTATAAGTAAATAAAATTAATATCTCATTTTTTTTTTAAAAAAAAAAAAATAAAAAAAAAACAAAATAATATTAAAATAAAATTAGTGTTATTTAAAATTTTGGTTTTTTTTGATTAGATATTATATATATATAGGATATATAGGTACAAATTATTTTATTATTTTATTATTTTAATTATTATTTATTTTTATTAATTTTAATTTTATTTTATTTTAAACAATTTTAATATTCATATTATCACAAATAGTAATTGTTGTGTGATTGGAGGATATAAAATGATATGTTCCAAAATAATGATATTAAAAATTAAAAAAAAAATTAAAAAAAAATTAAAAATTAAAAAAACATCATGATTTAAAAAAAAAAATGAAAAAAAATGAAAAATAAACTTTATGGGGGTATTTTAAAGACGGTGGTAAAAATACAATAATATTTTTTTCATGACAGGGTGTTGGTGCTTTTCATTTAAAAGAAAAAGGGTAGCAGATAGTGTTGTTAATAAAAATGTGTTTGTGGTAAAATTGATGATTAAGGTGAGGTTTTTCTTTCTTTTTTCATAATTTTTAAAAAAATATCTTTATAATCATAAAAAAAAAAAAAATATTAAAAAAAAAAAATAATCATTGTACATACCTTAATAAACAAAAAAATAATAGTGTTATTTATTTTTTTTATAACTATAAATATAATAAAAAAATAATTAAAATTAGAATTATTTTTTTATTAATGAATTTTTTATTTATTTAATTTATCTTTCTGACATTTCTACATTACCAATAAGAGGTTTTTATTTTATTTTTTATTTTTTATAATTTATATAAAAAATTGGTATTATTTTATTAGTTGTAATTATTATATTAACTACCTCTAATTAAATTGTAGAAATGAAAAGAAGATTTTATAATTAAATATAAATATAAATTATAATAAAGAAATTATTAATTATATTTTACCTTTTAAACTTAATATTGGGATAATAGTAATTTAATAAAATGAAATGGAAAGGTAAAGCAATTTATATTCATATAAAAAAACAAATAAAAAAAAAAAAATTATTTAAAAAAATTATTTAAAAAATAACTACATAAATGATCAATGAAATATTATAATTATATTTTTATAGAAATATTTATATAATACAAATATTTATATAACCAAAACCAATTTATTTACCCAAATAAAAATAAAGGACCAATCATAAAATAAAAAAAAAATAAAAAAAAATAAAAAAAATATTTTTTATTTTTTTTTTAGGTAACTGTGATATAATAAAAAAGTATCATTTTTATTTAACCATTTTGTTAACTACTATTATCAGAAGGGCTAAATTAAATTAACTTTTCTTTTTTTTTAATAATTAGGCACACCCGTTCATGTAAATAATTTTTTTTTTAACAATAATATAAAATTTTATTTTAAAAAAAAAAAACTACAATAATCAACTCAAAATGATTTTCTTTACAAAAAGAAATTAAAACAACTCGAATGGTTGATAAAATGTGATTTATCAACCTTTTAAATAAAAAATTACAAACCAATTTCATTATAAAATTTTTATTTAAAAATTCAAAACCTTTTTCAAAATAAGAAGTCACAAAAACTTAACATTAATGGTATACACCTCAAAAATATTAATTTTTACACTTAAGTAACAAATAAATGCCATATTTTTTTATAAATAGTGTATGTGGTTAGTGTGGGAATTAATATTAATTATTTTTAAATGTTTTTTTTTATCGCTTTATAATGGTGTTAGTTTTAAAAAATGTCTTTATCTAAAAAAACATCATTGTAGATAAAATTTTTAATTAATTTAATTTATAAAAAATGACATATTTTAGTATGAATTTTATTAATTTCCTGAGGAGAAAAAAAAACAACGATGTGGTTGTTTTTTAAAATAATATAAATAATAAAAAAAAAAAAAAAATCTAATCTTTTTCAGAGGTAGCAACAATGAGGAGAGTTCATTAAAATTCTTTTCTATATTTTTACAATGCCACTATATTGAATAGATTTATACGTGTGGTAAAATATTTTACCATATATATTAAAAAAATTTTGAATACATATATTAATTTCTTTAACATTATAGTGAAGGTTTTCTCAAATATAACTTTTATAGATAAAGTGAGGATATACCTCCTGTTAAATAAAGAGTCTATTCAGCTAATGTTATACATGCTTATTTTTGGATGTACCAACAATTTTATACTTCATATATATAAAATATTATTTTTTTTTTATTTTTTTTTTTCAAATATGCTTGATATTTTAAAATCTTTTTAAAAAACTAATAAAATTATTTTATTATTAAATTAATTAAAAACTTTATTCTAACAAAGCTATTAAATTTTTATTTGTATTTATTCTTTATATTTTTTATATTCTTTTATTTTTTTTTAAAATATAAAAAAAAAAAAATTTAAATTTAAATGGATTTAATTAACTACTCAACTATAGCTGCATCTTTAGTAGGTGCAGGTGTAACATATGCTCTTTTAAAAGGTAAAAACAACAATAATAGTTCATGTGGAATTGAATTCCCAGATGTTGCTTTAAAAAGATGGGAAAATTTAAACAATGGTTATAAATGGGAACAATTTTTAGAAGATATCAAAGAATTAGACGATCCATCACAATATAAGGAGGTATTAGATGAATGTTTAGAAATTAAAAGATCTGGTGAACATTATAAATCCTTGATGTTGTTCAATAGAGTTTTAACAACAATTCAAAGATTAAAAAATAATAAAAGTAATTATAAAAAAAATTGTTGGTTTTATTTATATTAAAATTAATTAAATAATGACTAACTAAATAAATAAATAATAACTGCAATATTTAATGATTAATTTTAAATTTTTATTTTAGATGTTTTATTTAATAAAATCAATGACTATATCGAAGAAAATAAACCATTAAGAGTGATGAGAAGTGAAGCAACCCAATTAAGAGATTGTACCAATGCATTTCTTAGTGAGGAAGGTGGATGGAAGGTTGATAACTATCTTACCAATAATGTATTATTCTCCTATAGAAATAACGGTAGACAGTTGAAATCTAGAAAGTTCATAAAGGTAATTGATAAGCCAATGAAGAATCTTGCATGCAGAGCTGAAGAAATCCAATTTATTAATACTTGGAAATGGTACCAAACTGGTACTTTATTGGACAATGTCGATGGCACACAAATATTGAGTTTTATCTCAATTCTTAGCAAATTCTTTATTCTTAATCGTGCTGCTTATTGTTGGAAAGTTAGTTACTTTTTACCAGATGGTTCGTTGGTTATTGCTTATAACGGCGC
The DNA here is from genome assembly GCF_000190715.1 of Dictyostelium purpureum. Classification (NCBI taxonomy): domain Eukaryota; phylum Evosea; class Eumycetozoa; order Dictyosteliales; family Dictyosteliaceae; genus Dictyostelium; species Dictyostelium purpureum. The sequence goes on along the minus strand of NW_003519497.1, from coordinate 17,720 downwards.
TAATAATAGACAAGAGGACTATGACTTGCCACCATTACCCGAAAATTTCGCTAAACCAGATATTTTTTACCATGCTTTTCGTTTCATTCCATTGACACCCGAAAGAACTATAGTTATCTCTGTGTTATGGAGTCTGATCCAAAAATTTGGTTCCAACCATACGAAGATTTTATTAGACAAGGTAGAATATTTGGTTCTCGTGAATTGGTTTTGATGGATGATAACTCAAACTATATAAAAGGTACTGAATTTGAAGATTTTGTAAATACAAAACCAATCTATAAACAAATTGACGAAACTATTTTAAATTTAAAAAAGAAACAACAAAAAAAACAAAATGTTGAAGAAAATGAAAACTAAACCATTGTTTAAAAAAATTAAAATAAAAATACAAAAAATCAATGTTTATTATTATTATTATTTATTTTGGGTTTAATTATTATTTATTTTAGATTCGAAAAGAAAAAAAAGAATTACTATAATTTTTTTTTTTTTATTATCTATTTATTTGTTTTATGTTTTTGTTTTTCTAGAACTAAAACTTCATTCTTTAAAAAATAAAAAAAAATCTTTTTGAAATTACACCACAAGAAATTTAAAAAAAATTTAAAAAAATTAAAAAATAAAAAAAAAAAATATTTATTTATTTCATTTTTTTTTTTTTTTTTTATTTTAAAAAGGGTTTATTTTTATTTTTTATATACATATACTTATTAAAAATGGATAACTCTAATAATTATAATAATATTAATAATGATGGTTTGAATAATACTGAAATTAAAGTTGAATTAAATGTTGACCTAAGTTGTCAATCATGTGTAGATACAGTAACAAAGGAAATAAAAGACAAATTAAAAAATACAAAAATAATAAAGTCAGATTTACAAGACCAAAAGTTTATTTTACAAGGTACAGATTTAACAATGGATATATTAGATACAATTAAAAACACAGGTAGAGAAGTTTCAATCTGTGGTATAAGCCCAATAGAAAACAACAACAACAATAATAATAAAGATAACAATATAGAAGAATCACAGCAACATATAGTAGACGGTGCAGCAGTATGTTCGCTTGGTATCATTGAAGGTTGGGAAAAAGGTTGTGGTGGTAGCGGCGGAGAAGGCAGCAAAGGTGTATATGGTGTAGTCCGTTTATTAAAAGCCTCAAAAGAGAAAACTTTATTTGAAGGTAGAGTCACTGGTTTAAAACCTGGTAAACACTCATTAGTAGTACATCAATTTGGTAATTTAACAAGTGGTTGTGACAATGTTGGCGAACCATACATTTCAAATAAACAATCAAATAATATATTTAGCGATAATAATAACAATAGTAATATAGATACAGCAAAAGGAAATAAATGCAGAGAAATTATAAATAAAATAATTGGAACATCATTAGTTAAGCAAGATGGTAAAGCTGAATTTAGAGTATTATCGGAAAAATACGAATTCTGGGATTTAATTGGTCGATCAATTGTCTTACATTCCCAAGATGCCAAATATGCTGATACCCATAAAGAATCCAAACCAGAAAGTGACAATATTTTAGGTGAACGTATTGCCTGTGGTGTAATTTGTAGAGCCGCTTTAGTAGGACAAAATCCTAAAAAGATTTGTCCTTGTGACAATCAAAAAGATTAAAAATATTTAAATTTTTAACCCTATATATATAAATCATATGGTTTTGTTATAATTAAATATTAATAGAAAAAAAACAAAGATAAAAATAAAATGGGTTAACCCAACTTATAGTTTTAAAAACTATAAAATGGGTCAAACCCAACTTATAATTATAAAAATTATTTTTAATATTTTATTTTTTTACTTCCTTAATTTATTCTTTATCTACATTTTATTTTAATATTTTTAGACTACAGTCAGTTAAAATGAAAACCTGTTTAGTCTTAAAATTAAACACGCTAAACATACACCAAATATTTTTGGTGTAAAAATTATTTTTTTTTTATTTTATTTTATTTTTTTTTATTTTTTATAAAGAATGTTTTTTTTTTATTTTATTTTATTTCATTTATTTATAAATTGTTAAATAAACTATTAAATCAAATAATATTTCAATCTTTTTAATTTTTAAATTTTGTAAAAAAAAAAAATCCAAAAATTTGGTGTGTGTAAAAAACACCACTAAATCAAAAAAAAAAAAAAAAAGATATCAAAAGCAGATATTTATAATTTTATAAAACCATTTCTTTTATTATTTTTTTGGTGTAACACTGACATCACTTTCACAATTATAATTCCTTCTTAACAATTCAATAGAATTTTATTTTAAAAAATTGTTAACCAGTATTATCCAATTTTTTATTTTCCCGACCATCTACGTCTAACGAATATTTAGTGCAGTTGCACCTTTAAATTTTAAAATGGATTCAGTAGGAGTTGCAGTTGATTCTATGTAAGTTGGAATATTACTGTGATTTTTCAAAAAAAAGATTTTTTTAATTCAAAAAAAAAAAAAAAAAAAAGATTCGTTTTTTTTTATTTTTTTATTTTTATTCTATTTTTTTTTTTTTTTATTATTTTTATTTTTTTTAAATTCATTTTATTTAATATAATAATTTTTTATTTTAATAAATAATATCTATCTATTTTTTTTTTTTTCGTTTAAATATTATTTTTCTTTTGTAACAATAAAATTGATAATAACTTTTTTTTTTTTTTTTTTTTTTAAACACCTTTCAAAAAAATAATTATTTAAAGTAAAGAAAAAATGGTTTCACCAGATACATTTATTAATGGTCCAGAATATTTTGGTTCAATTCCACATGGTGGTGAATTAATCGATTTATTATTAAAAGGTGAACAATTGGTCGAATTAAAAAAAAGATCAGTCACAATGCCAAGTTTGTTATTGACTAAGAAACAATTATGCGATATCGAATTATTGATTAATGGTGGTTTCTCACCATTAAAAACTTTTATGGATGAAGACACCTATACAAGTGTTTGCAACTATATGACATTAGAAGGAAGTGAAGATGGTACCGTTTTTCCAATGCCAATTATTTTAGATGTTACCAAAGAAACCTTAGATATTGTATTAGCAACTGAATCAAAAGAATTAGCATTACGTGACGAAGAAGGCAATCTTATTGCCGCTATCACTGTCAGCAATTATTATAAACCAAATAAAACTGAAGAGGCACAAAAAACAATGGGTTCAGTCGATCCATATCACCCAGGTGTAAACACAATTTTCAATACTAAAGAATACTATATCAGTGGTTTATTAGAAGGTGCTCAATTACCAGTTCATTACGATTACAATTCTCTTCGTCGTACACCAAAGCAAGTCAGAGAAATTTTCAGAGAAAACAATTGGGAAAATGTTATTGCATTCCAAACTCGTAATCCAATGCACAGAGCCCACAGAGAATTAACTGTTAGAGCTGCAGAGCTTAACCCAGGTTGCCACATTTTAATCCAACCAGTTGTTGGTATGACCAAACCAGGTGATATTGATTACCACACTCGTGTTAAATGTTACAAGACTATTATTGAAAGCTATCCAGAAGGTTTGGCTATGCTTTCACTTTTACCATTAGCCATGAGAATGGGTGGTCCAAGAGAGGCAGTATGGCACGCAATCATCCGTAAAAACTTTGGTTGCAATCATTTCATTGTTGGTAGAGATCATGCAGGTCCAGGTGAAGATAAGAATGGTAATCTCTTTTATCAACCATATGAAGCACAAGAATTAGCTCTTAAAATGGCTGATCGTTTAAATGTTAAAGTTTTACCATTCCAAATGATGGTATATGTTCCAGACCACGACAAGTATTACCCAGTCGATGAAGTTCCAAAAGGTTTAGAAACTGCAAATATCTCTGGTACTAAACTTCGTCACCTTTTACGTACTGGTGGTGAAATCCCAAATTGGTTCACTTATGAAAAAGTTGTACGTATCCTTAGAGAGTCATGCCCACAACGTTCAAAACAAGGTTTCACAGTTTTCTTTACAGGTTTTAGTGGTAGTGGTAAGAGTACTATTGCAAATGCTCTCAATGAAGCACTTTTAGAAGATGGAAGCCGTTCAATTACCCTTTTAGATGGTGATGTAGTTCGTACTTTCCTTTCAAGCGAGTTAGGTTTTTCAAAAGAACATCGTGACCTCAATATTAAGCGTATAGGTTTTGTTGCATCAGAAATTTCAAAAGCTGGTGGTATTGCAATTTGCGCACCAATTGCTCCATACGAAGCTGCTCGTAATTTCTCACGTCAAATTATTTCTCAAAATGGTGGTTTCATCGAAATTCATATTTCAACTCCAATCGAAACTTGCGAAAAAAGAGATCGTAAAGGTTTATATGCTAAAGTTAGAGCTGGTCAACTTAAAGGTTTCACTGGTATCGATGACCCATATGAAGCCCCAGAAAACCCAGAATTAAGAATTGATACTACAGATGTTTCAGTTAAAGATGCTGTCGATATTATTTTAAATCATTTAAGAACTGAAGGTTATATAAATTAAAAATGAAATTATATAATAATAATAATAATAATAATAGTAATATTACTTTTTTTTCAAATATTTTTAAAAATAAATAAAATTAAAAAATAAAATATATAGTTTTATTTTTAAATTATTAAATAAATAAATACTGTTTAATTTTATTAAATTTAATTTATATATTACAAAGATTCTTGTTGTTAACCATAATGATAATTGGTTCGCATTAGTTTTACCATCTGTGAGAACAACCTGAAAATGGTGCGGTTAGAATAACGGCAAATACAGCAGCAGTAATTAAACCAGCGGTTGCTAAACCATCAGCGAATTTAGCTCTTGATGTTTTTCTCATTTTTACATAACCATGGACAATCTTAAAATCACCGTGTGTAATTTTACAATAATATGGCCCCATTTCTACTCTATTACTGATAAAGGATGAAACTTTCTTTTTACTACCTGGTAAACCTTTAAATTCTTTTCTTTCGAGTACTGATAAATTTTCCCTCCATGTTTTATATACATCGATATAGTTTGATGGGACATTTGTTAAACCAAAATCTAGTGCAGTAATGGCAATTTCAATAGTACCATGTTTTGCAAAATATAATTTTTCTTTAGTTTGCACTTCGACACCCTAAAATAATAAAATAATAAAATTTAAAATTAATATTGGTTTTTATTATTTTTTTTTTTTTTTTTTTTACTTACCAATGGTAATAATGATAAATTAATACCTAAATAACCTAATAAATCATCACATGATCCATAATCATGGTCATATACTTTGAGCATTAATAATTCTGTTCTAACACTTTCAACAGATAAATAAAAAGTTTCTTCCCAAACTGGATTAAGGTTATTTGAAACAAATTTGGTTTGTGGGTATGTTACAAAACATGATGATTTAATTTTGACGTATGGATCTGACGATTTTGAAATAGTATCAGCAACCATTAAGTTATGGCCACGAATAATTCTAAGTTTAATGTTTCCTTTTATTTGATCACAATGAAAATCACTGCCGTTTGGTGCATATAAACAGCCATTGACAATTTCAGCTGGAGCTGCATTTGGATTAATTGTACAAACAGTATTTGGGATATTTTGTGGTTGTTGTAAATACATTTGTTTTTGAATTTCTTCGAGTTTAGCTGGGTCAACAGTAACTTGTGATTGTAATTGTGCATGTTGTTGTTGGATTTGTTGATATTGTAATTGTTGTAATTGTAATTGTTGTTGTTCTAGTTGCTGTTGTTGTTGTTGGATTTGTTGGTAATGAAGCTCAACTTGTGCTTGTTGCTGTTGTTGTGCTTGTGCTTGTAATTGAAGTTGTTGTAATTGTTGTTGTTGTTGCTGAATCAAAATCAATTGTTGCTGAATAATTTGGTCTTTGTCGCTTTGAAACTGTTGTTGTTGTTGTTCATACTGACAATCATCAATTTTGGCTAATGAAACGGGTTGGTTATCCATCTTAATATATTTTATAAAATAATATAATGAGTTTAAAAAAAAAAAAATAGATTTTTTTATTTATAAAAATAATTTTTGAAAAAAAATTAAAAATAAAAATAAAAATAAAAATAAAAATAAAAATAAAATATGGCACAACTGATCAAAAATCGGTGTGTTGCGCAATTTTGTATTATCGACAAAAAAAATATTTTACACTGTTGCTTTTTATAAAAAATAAAGAAATATTAAAAATAAAAGAATAAAAAAAAAAAAGAAAAAAAAAAGAAAAAGTGGTTTTTATTATTAGCAATTGATAATTATAATATTATTAATAACATTATAAAAATATATAAAATTCTTTTTCTTTTTTTTATATTTATTTTTTTTTTTTTTTTTTTATTTATTTAAATGATCATCTTTTTACCCCAACAACTAACTGATACTGTAAATTCTAAATTGTGGACATAATGTACCCAGTTTATTGGAATGTAAATTGATTCACCAGCAGTGAGAACAGTTGTGTAAACTTTTTTACAATTTGAAAAAGCTGGATGTTGTTCAATTGGAACACCATGGTCATTTTCATTGTATTTGACATCATTTTCTTTAAGTTTATCATTATTGATGTTGTTTTCATCTTCTGGGGGGACCATAATAACATATTTGGCGCCTCTATTTAAAATATAAATAAAAACTTAATATTATTTTATATAATTAGAAAACTGTTTTATTAATAACCTACCTAATTACAGCAACAACATTATCACCAGTATCTTTATGGAAATCTGTAGCAGAATCTGGTGAACCAATGAATGCACCTCTTACAACCATATTATGGATGTCGGTGTTGAAAACCACTTCATTCTTTACATCATCTTTAAATTCACTAAATTCATCGAATAATGCAAAGTTACGAAGGTATGGTTTTTTACATTTTCTTAATTTATTTCCTTTTTAAAAATAAATACATTAGATTTATTTATAATAATGATTTGATAAATTGATTTATTTGTTTATATATTTATTTATATATTTATTTATTTATTTTGTTTTTTATTATTAAATAATTACCATTTTCATCAACACTTTTAAATTCATTATTTAATGATTTGTTTAAATATTCAGAGAATTCCATTCTCTTAATATCGTGCATTGGTCCAAAAGTGCACATATCAACATCAACTTGATGTTTACCTACCTTATCCAATAAATACTCTGGTGTCCATTTCTTTATAGCATCCCAATCTTTTGCAAATTGTGAAAAAACAATTGGTTGATTTTCTTTAATTAATCCATAAAAATAATCTTTGTCAATAGTTTTATTATCTACTCTTTTAATTGATTCAATATTAACAACCATCTAATGTTTTATTATTTATAATTTTATTATTTTATTAATTTATATTTTTATTTTATATTTAAAATTTATTTTTTTATTTAAACTATTAATTTAATTTAATTTTTACTTTATAATACAACAATTTAAATTATATTTTATTTATATAATTTTATAAAAATCAAATTAAAAATTTAAAAAAATATTAAATTTTTTAAAAAAAAAAAAATTAAAAATAAAAAAGAAAAAAATATTTTCTTTGAATTTTTTTATTTGACTATCGATTAAAAGAAATATTTTTCTTTTAATATATTTCATTATATATCTGATATTTTAGATAATAAATTTTTCTTTTTAAAATAAAATTTATTCAATTTTAGATAAAAAAAATAAAATTTTTTTATGAATAAAATTTATTTTCAATAGGAAGGCACACAAATATAATATTTATTCCGTACTATATAGATAAAAAAATAAATAAATATATAATAAACAATATATTATAAATAAAGAAATTTTTTTAAAAAACTATTAAAAATGATATGGATAATAATGAAAAAATAAAATATTTTATTATTTCAGTAATCTTATTACATTTGAAATAAAATTATCAAATAAATATTTTTAAACATGCGGGTTTAACGGTTGTAGGGTCATAGGTAATAGTAGTGCTATAAACACATCGTGGATATCAATGACTGCAGATTCAATGAAGCCATTATTTATATCTGATTAGTTATTTTTTAAATATTTATTTTGTGGGAAAGCTGGAAAATATTGGAAAGCGCCAGGAACATTAATTTGACCATTAATAGAATAAATGGATACGGTTAAGCCATTTGGATTTGGTGGAACAGTTGCGCTAAAATAGCACGAAACTGTATTAGTATCGATATATTTTGGTGATATACATGGAGTTTCTCCAACTGTAATACTAAGTGAACCGGCAAAAAAGTTGGAGCCACTAATTGTAATTGTGCCACCTTGTGTATAATGAAGTTTTGAAATACTTGAAATAGTTTGTTCGGCATACACAGCATTAAAGACATCTGAATAGACATCATTAACGACTCTTAGACGAACTGGAAGGATTGAATTAAATGTACCTGCTGGGGCATTACATAATAGTCTCCAAGTATCAATTAATGTGCAAGTAGTATACTCTACACCATTGATATAAATTCTCCATTGGCGATCAATATCATTTACAAGTTGATTACTAAGATAATTGCCTATGATTTCCACGATACCTCCTTGAACTGGTGGAGTTGAAATTGAAATAATTCTTGGTTTCATTGATAAAATACTATACTCGCCTGCCAAGTATGTTGAATTTAAACCATCGACACCTAAAAATACTTTGTTACAAGATAGATTATTGAATACAACTGGATTATAAAAAGCAGAAACCTTGGTATGTGGGGTTATCATTTGAATATTGTTTATTGGATGACCACAAGCATATACAGTTACTAGGTTTGGTTGATTACCAAAGTCAGAACCAGAAATTGTCATCATATTGGTTTGGTCATCAAACTCTATATTTTTTTCTGTTGCTGGATATTGGTAACTAATCATAGCTGTTAAAACTGAATTGGTATTGTAACTAGAAACACGTATTATGTTATTAAAATTTGTTGAGCCTGCACCACCAGTACCTGGTGGCACATTTAAAACAATTTGGGTTCTATCTACCCAAGTATAATCTGTAATTTCAACTGCTCTATAAAATAACTGTAAATTATTTGATGTACCTTTAAATGTAGTTTTATCGAAATAACGGCCATTAATTGTAACAACACCACCTGTTGTTGGCAAACGGTTTCCTGATGGATAAACAACTTGGGAAATTTGTGGCTAAATTAATCTATTAGTATTAATAAAAAAATAAAATAAAAAATAAAAAATAAAAATAAATAAAATAATAATACATACACTAAAATAATAGTTTGATTTGTAAGTCCAATCCTCATAGGTTGCTTGGAACTCACCACTTTTAATATAATCTGCTATTGGTATATTTGGGCAATGATACATCTCTGATGAGAGATATGAACATAATGAAGTAATATCTTGATCATTTAATTTAAGGGAAGCTGTCTTAATTGAAGTATCATTTAAAGAAATTTGAAAATAATCTAGCCCATTATAAAAATAACTTATAAAAAACCTTATTCCATAAACTTTTTAAATTTATAAAAATTAAATGAATGGAATGAAAAAAAAGCTTGTTAATAAAAATCAAAATAAAAACATATAAAAATAAAATATAAGAAATCAAAATCAAAAGAAAAAAGAAATATCAAAATCAAAAGAAAAGAAATATCAAATTAAACAAATACCATTTTGTAAAAATAAAAAGAAAAATACAAGTAATGATATATTTTTCATATTATTCATTTTCAGTCGTTTATATATTATTATTATTATTATTATTTTTATGGGTAATAATAAAATTTTATAAAAAATCAAAAAAAATTATTATAAAAACTTTTTTTGTTTTAATTTTTTTTTATTTTAATTTTTTTTATTTATAATTTTTTTTTAAAATTCAAGTTTCTTTAATTTTTTTTTTACTTTTCTTTTTTTTTCTTTTTCTTTTTATTTTTTTCTTTATTATCTTACCTTTATTACATTATTTTAATATGCTATAATATTTTATACATACACACACAAACTTAAATACCCCACTCACTTATTTTCGAAAATTATTAAAAATTTTATTTTTTATTTTTTATTTTTTTATTTTTTATTTATTTTTTATTTTGTTTAATATATAACACATTTTTATATACTAATAACTTGTATAATATTATTTTTTATTTTTTTTAGTATATATAAAAACGAATAATTTAGTTTTTTTTTTTTGTTTTTTTTTTAATAATCTAACATCTATACACACCTATCATATTTAATATATCTTAAAACAAAAACAAAAAAAAAAAACTTAAATCTTAAAAAAAAATGGAGAAAAGTTCAAATTCGATTGGTACAGGTACCATGATAGATATGGCAAATTATAATGAAAATTTGCCATTAGTGGATAATATTTCTATTTCAAACTTAAGTGTTCAAGAATTATTAACAGAATCCGAAGTTAGAAGGCAATTAAAAACCCAGCCAGTATATTTAAAATATGTAATGATCTAAAAAATATTATATAAAAAAAACTTTATAATTCAATCAATTATAAAACAATAATCAATCATAAAATTAATTAATCTATCAATGATCAATGATCAATCAATCAACGATCAGTCAACGATCAATCAATCACAATCAATTAATCACAATCGATCTATTATCCATATAACATCGATTCTATCCATCTCTACATTATTTTTTTATTAAATTTTGAGATGGTTTATAAAAATTTATATTAACATTTATAATATTATTATATATAGTTTTGGAAAATTTTATTAATCATATCAATATTTTATAGTTTACCATCAATTCAATTTGTCCTTTTTCAAATATCCGAACCAACAATTGAATGTTATTATAATTATAAATGTTTAAGACCACTTTTAGGTATACCCGCTTTTAATAATGTAGTTTCAAATATAGGTTATATAGTAGCTGGTGCTTCATTTATAATGATCGTTTATTTTACTAGTCAAAAAGAAGATGGAGTTCACGGATTACATACAGATTTATCATTGTATTATTGTTTAGGTTTAGCAATTACCTTCGAAGGTGTTTTCTCTGGATTATATCATGTTTGCCCATCAAGATTAAATTTCCAATTCGGTAAGCTTATATCATATACATATTAATAAACCAAACAACAATATCTAACCAACATTTTACCTTAAAGATACTACTTATATGTTAATTGGTTCAGGGTTATTGTTTTTTACTCTACATCAAAAAAGACATGCAACATTAACAGCAGGCGCCTTTAAAGCATTTTCATTCTTTTCATTATTTGTCTTTTTAGAAGTAATTTCATTATCAAAAATTAATGTTTATGCGTAAGTAAAAAATAATAACAATGATAATGATTATAAATATTAATAATATTACTTTTTTTTTTTTTACAAATTAAATTTAGATTTTGGATCATATTTACTGTTGTATTTGGTTATGTTTCAGTTGTAGGATCATCATATTTATTAGCACACAAGAGAATGGAATTAAATTCAAGCTTTGGATACCTTGTCAAATCATTAAAAAGAATTTTGCATCCAAGTACTATCGAGGATAAATCTAGATTCTTTTCAATTTTATTTGCAAATGTTTTAAGTTGGGTCATTGTTGTTGCTTTTGGAGTTTATAGTATTATTCATAGTGTTTCAAATAATTTCTCAAATTTAATATTGTAATGTATCATTTATCTACTGTATACACTTTTAAAGTATTTGTATTAATTTTTTATTTATTTTTATAGAGGTATTATGGTTTTAAATTTCTTAATTTATTTAGCTTATTATATTGCAATGAAATATAGATATGGTGAAAAAGTTTACTTGTCAGTTTGGATTTTATTAGTTGTAATGTTTGTATCATGGGGCTTTGCTATTTACTTTTTCGAAATTCCCCTCACCAACAAATTTTTAACATTCCAAGAATCCCTTCAACTCAACAAACCTTGTGTTTTATTCAACTATAATGATTGGCACGATTGCTGGCATTATACCTCCGCATTGGGTCTTTTCTCTTTGGTTTCTGTAGTCTACTTTATTGATTGGGATTTAAGAAAAACACCAAGATCTTTAATTAGAGTATTTTAATTATGGCACAATAATAAATAATATAGATAAAATAATATAAATAAAATATAAAATATAAAATATAAAATATAAATAAATAATAAAATAAATATAATAATATATAAAAATATTAATTAGATTTAATAAAAAGTAATAAAAAATAAAGATTTAAAAAATAAAGATTTAAATTATTTTTGGAAATAATTTAATATTTACATTGTAATACTACATAATATTTATTGTTTATTTGTTTGAATTATAAATGATTTTAAATCTAAAGGATTTAATGAAACATTGTCATCTATAATGTTTATAATGGAATTAAAAGATAATGTTGTTTCTTCTATATTTGAAATATTAAATAAATTAAAAAAGTTGTTAATTGATATTTGGATTGGTTGTGAGTCCATACCTTGATTAACTTCATATATATTTAACAGTCTAATAAAGTAGTTTGAATCTGTTGAATTTTGTTTTGTAAATGTTAATAGGTGTAAATCATATGGTAGTGATTCTGAAAATGGTTTATATAATGTATTATAGGCTTGAGTCCATTTATCAATACTGATATCACTAACGGCTGAATAAACTGGTATTAAAGGGTTTTCTAAGAGTAATGAAAGTGGTGTTCTTATTTGTTCTATATTTGATGGATCGCCAAACAAAACCCTAACTTTGATTAATGGATTTGAAATATCATTCATGTTTTCATGAAGAGTAGAGCCCAGCGATTCGGATCTTCTAACAAAAAGTAACTCTAAATCTCCATTGCTTTGACTACTAGCTCCCATAGTTTGTCTCGTTAATACTGATAATTGTTTTGGTAAAGGTGTTTGAACTTGATCTAAAATCTGTGCTGTATTGATGGAAGGGAAAAAATTGGCAGCAATAACACTCCATGGTTCATCATCTCCAAATACTACTTTATATTGTCTTTGCATCATTTCTAAACCATTGCTTGTATAAAAAATATTATTATTATTGATATTTGTGGAAAATTTACTTGCAACCTCTTTGTTCCAACCAGCAGCAACTATATTATCAATTTCAAAATATTGCTCTTCATTAATAAATTGGCCCAGTGTATTATTTGAATTATATACAATATATGATTGAGAGCAATTAGATGTATAAATAATTGTTACAATTTTAACTAATGTACCATTGGTAATATAGTATTTTGGATTAACTGGTTTTAGATTAACTGGGGGACCATTGGGTCTAAATGTATAAGAGCTGTCGCTATAACTTGAGTATTCTATATAGTTTTGTGTAATTGGGATTGATAGTTCATTTCTTTGTAAATCATCAAAACTATTTAAACTTAATAAATTATAGTTGTTAAACTTGAAATTTAAATTAAATAATGTATTACCAATGGTAATAGGTTCTGAATCTTGAGCTATTTCATTTGAATATATTACTTGGGAAATTATTGGTTTTTGAACTATTTTTTCTTCAATCAAATATAATAATTCTTTATTAAAAATTTGACCGGAGCTATCAGTGATGATAAAAAAATAAGTTGAGATACCAAGGGCTGGAGTTTTAATTTGAGTATAAATATACCAATTTCCATTTTTATCCATTCTTTGAACTGTTTGTGATGGAACAGGGTTTAGGTCGTAATCATAGATAGCCACAATAATAGATTCTGGAATTTCAATTTCTACAAATTCATAACGGTCCCACGATAAACTATTTGTGAAAGAAATAGCATAAATATCACCTTCGTTTGGATTGTTATCAATGATGGTATTATTACATGAATAGTCTAAATATATAGTCTGATTTGCAAGTAAGAAACCGACAGCACCTGGCATTACTTTAAGCATAGTTTGATGTTGAACTTCCTCTAACATTTCCATGTAATTTTTTCTAACAGCGAGTATTGATGTTCCGGTTACTGCATCATGGTGAGTAAGGATACCACTAATATTTCTATGTCGAGATATTGCACCAAAAGCATCTTCAAAATCAAAACTAAAGGGACTATTTGCTAATTTACTCGAAGATAACGAGTATAGCATTTCAGCGGCTCTTAATAAAGAATCTGACTTTCTAACAACTTGTTTTAATTCTGCATAGGAGCTATAAAAACCAGACCAATAGTTTGCACATGTTCCAAAAGAGGACAAATAGTTTTGATACTCGCACTGAGTATATACAAAATAATCATCACTTGAAAATTTTGGAAATGATATTGGTTCATCATTTGAAGTTTGATCCATAGCTGTACTATTAAAAACTGCTTCAAAATATTCATCCAAAGTTGCATATTTAATATTGATACCAAAATGTGGATTTGAGTTAAAATACTCTATGAGTCTATCCATGTTATCAAATTCCAATGCTGAGTTCTGAAATCTAAAATCTCCTCCAAAAGGTAACAATAGATTCTTATGCCTGAATAAAGCTGATCTTTCTTGAACAATTTGAAAAAATAAATTTGCTCTTTCTTTAATATTATCTTTTGTAATTGGTGGGTTTTGCGAAGAAGGACCTTCAAAATCGAAACCAGTAGTATATGATAACATTGGAGCTAGATAATTTTCAATTGATAAACTTAATTAAAAAAAAATTATTAATTATTTTTTTTTTTTTTTTTTTTATAATTTATGATAATTTACAATGGTGAGCTATAATGATGGTCCAAAACATGTGTAAATATTGATAGATTTTTGTTATTTGGGGATGGGTACCACATAAATTCGAATTCTCTTTCAATTTCCATTATCCCTGAATCTTTTATATCCATTTGCTCTGCATTAAAAACATATTTAATTCTTTCATCAATTCTATTGATCACATGATACTTAAACCCCATTAAAGAAAACAGTGTTGCTGTTAGCGTTGAGGGTCCAAATGGATCAATTTGCCAGCCGATTTCTGGTTTTACTTGAAATTCATTTAAAAGAAATTGATGACCAAGTGTCATTTGATTAATAACTGCTTGATAATCTGTTGTGGCTTCATCATTTTGAGCCCATCCCCCACCTACAAAATATAATTGTTTATCTTGAACTAAACCTTTAACTGTTTCTTTAATATTTGTTGTCTGCTCACTGTACCATCTTTCAAAATAAACCCTATAAAAAAAAAAAAAAATAAAAATAAAAATAAAAAAAAATGGTTAAGTAAAAAGTAAAAAGTAAAAAAATAAAAAAAATTTATACTTACATTTCAGCCCAATTAAATTTTTTGGTTGGGTCTTTTGATAAAGTAGCTACAATATTATCTAAAACACGGGTTACATTTAATTCGTAATATGAGTTGTATGTCTGTTTCCAACCAACGTCGCTGTGTGAATGAGGAATTAGAAATACTTGAATTTGATCATTATTTTCCTTTGATGTATTTACATAAATTATATTTAATATAACAAATAAAAATATAATTTTAATTCTCATTTTTTTTTGAAAATTTAAAACAAAAAACAAAAACATTTTGGTGGCACATAAATTTCAAAATTTTATAAAACAAAAATTTATAAATTAATTTAAATAATTTTTTTTTATTTTTTTTTTCATTTTTTTCAACAAATTTTTAGAAATATCCTCATCCAGGGATAATTTAATATTTTTCCTATTACCTTTTTTTTAAATTTTTGAATTTATATCATATTATGATATTAAAAAAAATTTTATTTAGATTTATAAAAAAAATTATAGTTTAACAAAGTAATTAAAGGAATTGATGATGAACTGTAGTTTATTTATTAAATAATTATTTTATATTTATTAAATAATTATTTTATATTTATTTGTGTGTTTTGGAGTTATTTTGATTTTATGTATGGGTTAAAATAGATATATTTTTTGTATGTGGTGTTTGAATTGTGCTAGTGTTGGTGTGTGTGTTTTTTGAATATTGTGAATTTATTTATAATGTTTATTTATATAGAAACAAAAGGAATTAATACTTCAGTGGTAGTAAAATAACAATATTTTTATTAACATCATTACTACTTGTATTATTAATATTATTTACTTGGGACGTTTATTTTTAAGATTGGTGGTGGGGTGGTGGTGAATAGTTTTATAATAAAAAAAAAAAAAAAAAAAAAAAAGAAAAAAGAAATATTTTATTATACAATTTATTTGATATGATATAAAATAGGTTATAATAATATTTTTTAAACCTATTAGGGGTAATCCATACCATTAAGCCACCTCAAACACTACCAAACTAAATCAATTGAAAAAATTTGCCAAATAAATTTTATTTTCTCTATGAATGAAAATAATGAACAAAATAACAATGAAATAAAATAAAAATCTTTAAAAACCTGAAAACCCTATACCTCCTCCTAAAATTGATATTGGTATTTAACCAAAATATTTTTTCATTTATTTTTAATTTTTATTGAAAAAAAAAAAAATACTTGAAAAAAGTTTTACTAAAATTTAATCTAATTATGAAATTGGCCAATGCTGAATAATTTTATTATTTCTATGAATATTCCAATTTGTAAAATACATATAAAATACAATTATAATACAAAATATATTTTTATAAATAAAACTTGAAATGGCTCATACTACCACTCACACCCCACACAATTTCAAAAATCATGAATTTTCCGCTGTGTGAGAATTTACCATAAAAATTATCCACCTGAAATTCTTTTAATTAATATATATAACTACAAAATTATAACTGGGAACTAATTGATTTTTTTTTAAAAAAAGTTCATATAAGCACTTATTATTCATGGTGATTATGATAGTTTACTTATAATACAAAAAATAATATTTATTAAATATAAAATAAAAAAATTTATTTAATATTATAATATATATATATTTTTTTTCCGAAACCCAATATTTTTTTTTATTTTTTTATTTTATTATTTTACCATTATTTTAAGTAGTGGTATCTTTATTAAAATTAATAGAAAATGAAATTGCTATTGTTATTGATACTAATATTTACAATAAACTTTATTTTTGTTAAATCCCAACAAAGTAATAAAAAAAAAGAAAAATAAAAAAAATAAAATAAAAATAAAAAAAATATTTATTAATAACTATTTTAATTTAATTATAGCACTTACTTTAAATGGTGTAATTAGAGATCAAACGCCAAGTCGTAATCCAGATTTCCAGTTTAATGTTGTTTCACAGAAAGGGGCTGTTAAAACAGATTTAGGAGCTGATGGTACTCCAGTTTATTGGTAAGGTTCATATTAATAAAAAAAAAATAAAAATAAATATTAATTAAAAAAATTTTAAAACTATAGTTGTGGTGATTCAGCTTATAACTCAATACATAATTCAACTACATTTTATAGTAAGTATTATTATAGATCATAATAGAGTATTTTATTAACTTTTTTAATAATTTTTTAAAAGGTTGGTTTCATGATGTTAGTGGAATTAACATTCCAATTCAAAAGAGTATTATATTAACCCAGAGTCCCAACGACCCAAATATTTACATTTACCAAAATTATACATATTTTCCAATTGATGGCGAGGTATGATATACAAGTTTAGTTGGTTACTTTACTTTTGTATTAATTATTTTAATTTTAATATTTAAAAATTATAGGGTTTTGATAATAAAGTAAATAGAGTTCTATATATGTCTTGATTTTATTTAACAGAACTAACATTCTATATGATATAATAGGCAAAGTTTTTAAATGAACAGGTATACCTTGATGGTAAAGGTGTTGCTCACAATTTCCATTTCTGGTATGTATATTCATAAATTTTAATTTTAATTAAATAATATTA
>NW_003519496.1:0-66391 GCF_000190715.1 Dictyostelium purpureum | reverse complement strand
AGTAACGTGTGTTAAAGATGGTGAATGTAAATTATGATTACCCACCAATATTACTTCATTATCATTATTATCCCTTAATTCTTGGTCTATTTGTAATTTGTTTACTAAAAATGATTGGAATGAATTTAATATTGAAAAGGTTAATATCAATTCGTTTTCGTTATCTTTGCTCGAAAATGATTCAATTGAATCTTTTAATAATTTTAAATTTTCAGAAGAGGATGAACATGAGTGATATAAATAATATAATTGCTTTCCTATATATGAATCTAAAATATGATAATCTTTAAATAATTTAATTTCGCTTATATTTTTGGTTAATGATGATTCCATTGATTGTGTGCAATTTAAAAAAAAAAAAAAAAAAAGTGAAATGAAATTAAAAATTAAAAAAAATTTAAAAAAAATAAAAAAATATAAAAAATATTTTTTTTAAAAATGAAAAAAAATGGAAATATTTGGTATAAAATCACCCACCCCCATTTAATTAACCATCTCAAATTAGTGATTAACTAATAGGGTTTGGGGGTAACATAATAAAAAAATAAAAAATAAAAAAATAAAAAAATAAAAAAATAAAAAAATATATTATTTCATTGTATTTAATATTTTGTGATTGATCATGGTTGTTTAATAAACAAAAGTGAAATAATTAATTAATATAAAATGACACATATGTGTGTATAGAGTATATTATCCCCTAAACATATTTTATTTGAAAAAAACCCAAAAAAAAATTATTTTAAAAAAATTTTAAAAAAAATATTTTTTCAAAAAAAATAAAAAAAAAAAAATTAAAAAATAAATAATAAAAAAATTTAGTCTTTTTTCATATAATTAAATATTGTTTGTTGTTATTATTATTATTTTTAAAAAATAAAACCACATTGTGTTATATAGAAATAATTTTTAATAGAATAAATTCATAAAATCCTTGTTTTTTTTTTTTTTTATTTTTTTTTTTATTAATAATCATATTTTACCTAAAAAAAGTTCTATATCTTTATTTATTATTTTATATCTTTTATAAACAAGAATTGTCATATTCTTTTTTTTTTTTAGATTTCATAAACCAAAAGCAACATTAATATAATAAATATTTTTTGTATACAAATATTATTATAAAATCATTTAAAACTCACACTCAAAAAACTCACCACATTATTTTATTTTTTTTTTTTAATTAAAATTTTTTTTTTTTTTAATTTTAAAATAAAAATTTTATTTTTTTATTTTTTTTTTATATATTTTAATTTTAATTTATCTAAATAGATAAATTTATTAATAATTGTATTTATTTATTTATCTATTTATTGTATTTATTTATTTATTAAACTTTTGTTGTATTTTTATTATAAAGAATAAAAAGATGGCTACGCCAGTATCATTAAATCAAGTTGAAAAAAGTAAATATCTATTAATCTAAAGATATAATAATTTTATAAAATACTAATATCTTTAATTTTTAAAAAAATAGAAACTATAGAGTCTATTTTAACAAATAAAAGAGAAGAGGGTAAACTAATTACCAAAGTTTCAATTTTAAATGAAAAAAAGAAAAAAACAGAGATCAAAACATTAATTTTAGGAACCAATAGAATATTTTTATTTTCAGATTTAAAAGGAAAAGTAAGATTAATTAAAGAATGAAAATATTATTTATTGCAATGAATAAATATTAATGTTTTTTTTTTAATAATCTTAAATTAGTTATCTGCAGAATATCACTATTTAGATGTTAATGTTATCGAAAGTAGTTCAGAGAACGATGTAACAATTAAATTTAGAAATCAAACTATATTTAAAATGAGCAACTTAGATGCTGGTGAAATTTTAAAAACAATGTATATTACTTTGATATCAACTTTTCCAGGTATTAAATTAGGCAAAACTGTACTTCTCCAAGTTACACCAGAAAGCAGATTACCATCAATCTTTGCTGCAGCATCTGCCTCGTCATTTAACAACTCACAGTGCGGATCATTTAGCTTAACATATAGATCAGTTTGTGATTATTTAGGATTACAACCATTATCATCAGTACTTTGGGATATAGAAAACCTTTATCAAGCCAATCAAGTTAAAGATTTTAATTTAGCTGAAATCTATCAATTCACCCCAAATGACCTAAAAGCCTTATTATTGTCCCTTTCCTACAACACATATTTTCAATCATTCATTTCAAACTATAAACTATTAAACGAAGATCTCATACAATTGGCTGAAGTTTTTAAAGAAAATACCTCACTTCAACAAATCTCAATTACAAACTCTCAATGTTCAAAAGAACCATTTATATCATTATTAACAAACATAGCCGAGAACAAAGGCTTATTTGTTAGTTCAATAAATTTATCAAATAATCAATTAGAGGTAATATTTTTTTATACATTTAAACTAAATTTTTAATAAATATTATTTTTATACTAATTCTTTTTAATTTATATATATATTTAGAATAAAGGTATATTAACATTGGGATCTAGTATTCAAACATTTTCAAAAAATTTAAATTATTTAAATATTGAAAACACATCATGCTCTGGTAAAGGAATTGAAGCATTTTTTGGATGTTTAGCAGCAAACTCTGTAATTTGTTCATCTCTCAGCTATTTAAACATAAATAATAATAAATTAGAATCCTATGGTACCAATGGTTTATGTAAATTTTTATCAAAAGCCAAGGCATTACAACAATTACATATGAGCAACACATCACCAGTATACAGTCTTTTAAAAATGTCATCACCAGCAATTTTACAATTAGATTTTAGTGGAAACAGACCAACAACATCAAAAGAAACCGTTATGGATATACTCGCATTCTTTAAACAAATGCCATCATTACAAACTGTAAATTTAGCAAGAATTCAACCATCTACCGATGAATTAAAATTATTATTTAGTCCTGCTACCAATTTAATCAAGTGTCAAAATGTTGATTTATCCGAAAATGAATTGGGTGATAACGGTATCACTAAACTCTGTGAAATTATGTATCCAAATTCAAATATTCGTCATCTAGCAATCGATGGTAACTTTAAGAGCCGTTCTAAACTAAGAGGCAGAGCTATAGAGGCAATAATTAATTTGATCGAAGATAACAACTCTATTGAAAGTCTTTCCATCTCGACCGGTAACACTAAATATCAACTAAAGGGTGACTTGATGCCATTATTATTATCGCTACTTAAAAATCAATCATTAATTAAATTGGATATCAGTGGCAATGGTGTAGGCGATAGTGGTGCCTTAGCAATCTCAAAAATACTTTGGAAGAATCAAACCTTAAAAAGTCTAAAATGTGAAGGAAATGACTTTTCATATACTGCATTGAAAATGATCAAAAACTCTATCAAGAGAAATGAAAAATCACTTACTTTCTTCCCATTACCAATTACCGATATCGCTGCAATCCTCAAGAATGATGGTGGTAGCAGCATTGTACAAGACAAAGTCATTAAAACCATTCAAGATTTACAATGTTCAATTGTTAATAACTATCCAAACAATATCTCGAGTGATGCCTCAAGCAACGAGTCACCAAACTCTGGCTCTGCACCTGCTACAAAACCACCAAGCCAAGGTTCTATTAAAAAACCACCAACTGGACCACCAACCACCAAACCTTCAAGCACCACAAATATCACTAATGGCTACACCACATTACCAATTAAAAGACCTGGTACCAGAGGTCCTTTATATCCTGGTCGTGTTATAAACTCTAGTGCATCAGGTGAGAAATCAGCATCTGCAGCCTCTCAAGTCGAAATTCCACCATTAGTATCTCGTTCAATAGATTTATTAATTGATGAAGGTACAAATTCCGTTGGTATCTTTAGAACATGTGCTTCTGCTACAGCATTAAAGAAAATTAAATCAAGATTTGAGGCCGGTGAAGATATAGATTTGAAAGCAGAGAATGTTGATGTAGATACTGTAGCTGGTGTACTTAAAAGTTATTTCAGAGAAATGGCCTCACCAATTTTCCCTGAAAATATACACGAATCCTTTTTCCAAGCCTCAAGACAATCAACCATCGAAGATAAAATATTGGCATATCATGATATCGTTGAAAAGATGCCACCATTAGAGTCCAAAATGATAAAGAAACTTTTCCATCTCCTCCACTTAATTTCCTTAGAAAAAGATGTAAATATGATGTCACCAGAAAACATTGCAATTTGTTGGGCTCCAACTTTATTTAGATCATTTGCATCAGAACTTTTACCAATTAACTCATTTATGATCGTATTTTACTTTGATATATTTGACCCAGAAAACAAACCAATTTCACCAGAAAGCAAAGCTGAAAATGGTTCACCACCAATCAATGGTGCCAATACCAATATTAACAACTCATTAGCCTCACCATTGTCACCAGTAACCTCACCCACAAAGGATGGCTCTCCAACCCCAACCACACCAAGTAAATCACATACTATTGGTCCATTAAGAAGACCATTATCCTCAAGCACTGGCATGTCATTGATTGATAAAGAACCATCAGCACAACAACATAATACAATGCCATCCTCAACAAAACCACCCTCAACTGGTGTCACTAGAAAAGGCAGTAGCGGGTTACCACCACTTCCAACCTCTTTATCAGCAACCAATACAAATAGCAATACCTCTTCTTCATCATCAGGTGCATCATCACTAAGAAGCTCCAATGGAATAAACACATCACCAAACTCATCACCAACACCAACACCCCCAGACTCACCAAGCTTCTCACGTATTGATGGTAATGCTACTTTAAGATCCAAAAGATTTAGTCGTGTTAATAGAGGATCCTACTCTCCTGGTTTATCAAGAGCTTCAAGATCTATTTCATCATTATTCCAAGACTCTGATCTTGCAAACAATGATACAAGTAGTAATATAAGTGAAACAAATAGTAACATTTCAAACTAAAATAATTTAAAAAATAGTAATAAAAAAAATATATATCTAAAGATTTAGATAATAAAATATTATTTATTTATTTTTATTGTAATCATAGTTATAATTATTTTATTTTTTTGCTTTTTTTTTTTATTTATTTATTTTTTTATTTTTTAATTTTTTTTTAAATTTTTTTTTGGTTGTCGTAAAAAAAAAAAAAAAAGTTTTTTCATTTTTTTTTCGTTTCAACCAAAAGCATAATTTTATTATCACCATATAATTCATAATATTAAAATATGCAAAGAGGATTTGTAGCTGGTGTTAAATTTGCATCTAAATGCAGTTCAAATTCATTCAGAGTAGCAACTGCAGCTGCTCCAAAAAATAGTGTACATAATAATTTTAAATCTGCTTCATGTAATATAAATTCACAACAATCTTCAAATATACCAGCTTCATTTTCAACTACATCATCATCATTAGCACCACCAAATAGAAATAGCAATACAGTTAGAGGGTAAAAGTCAAATAATAGAATGTGGTGCATAAGCATTGCATCATAGTTTTGGAAAAATAAAATAAATAAAAAAAGATTTAAATATTTTTTTTTTTTCCTTTTTTTTTTTTAAATCTTCCTCATTTCGATCATTGTATTAATACAGATTCAATTTTATTTAATATAGTACTTCAATTTTATCAAGTTTCAAGCATAACAGTTTCCTCATTATATCAGATGGTAATATTTTTAACCTTTATTTTTCATTAAATAAAAACCCATATTAATTTCTCTTATTAAATTTTTTAAAAATATACTACAATGACATTTTATTTTTAAATACTTTTTTATATAGATGATGATGGTATGTGATTTTGCCTATTAAATAATTATAAAAAAAATAAATAGTTTCAATTGTAATAATTCAAATTATTATTTATTTGTTTTTTTTTTTTTTTTTATTTTCATTTGTTAATTCATATGTTTTAATGGTTTTTTTTTTTGTATTGTTAATTCATTTTTTATTAAAATTATATATTTATATTGATAAAGGTTCTTAATTAAATAATATATAAAAAAAAAAATAAAAAAAATAAAAATAAATATAATATAGGTTCATAACATCAAGCAGATTTAATTTATATAAAAATGGAAAGTAATCAACAACTTTAACTTCAACATCAATATCAAAAACAACTTTTAAAAAAAATAATCAAAAACGACAAAATTCAACCCTTCAATTCTTTTTTTCTCAAACACATCCACCCGAAACTCCAACCCACTCAAAACTTTACGAAATTCAACATCATTAATAGACACCCAAACAAAACAAACAAATAAAATTTTATTGTATTTATTTCTTTAAAAAATTAATAAAACAAAAACATAAAAAAAAAAAAAAAAAAAGCCAACTATTTTTTCCTTTTTTATTTTTTTAAAAATTATTAAAAATTTTTATTTTAAAATTTTAATAATTTGTTTAGTGTGTGTGTGATTGGAAAATAGTGTTTAATCATTAAACCATTTTTTTAAAATAGAAATATCGAACCAAGATCTTTATTTTTTATTATAGATGACATGTCCGGAATATTTTTTTAGTTTCATATTTTTGATTATATAAATAAATATTCATTGATGTGACATAAAGAAGAAAACTCTGTGGCACAATAGCCCAGAATTCTTTTAAGAAATATCTTTACCTTTTTTTTTATTTTTTTTCAATTTTTTTTTTTTAATTTTTTTTTTTTTTAATTTTTTTTTAAAATTTTTTAAAAAAGATTATTATTTTTTTTATTTTTTTTTTTTATTAACTATTTCGTTATAAAAGTTTTATTTTTTTATTTTTTATTTTTATTGTTTCTTTTTTTTTCACCCTAAATTTTTAGAAAAAGAAAAGATTTCATTATATTTATTTGTGTATATATAATTATAGTTTTTTTTTCTTAAATTGTATTATATATATTATATTTATATCATTTTTCTTTTAAAAAGAGAAAAAAACAGCACACAAAAACCCCACACAATATAATTTATTTTGTTATTTTTTTTTAAAAAAATCTTAATAAATTTTTTTTATTTTTTTGTGTTATTTTTTTATAATATATATATAAATAAATAGATAAATAAAATACCAATCAATCTTAAACTCTTTAAAATTTTCAATTTTATAGAGCTTTTTTCATTTTGGTTACATTAAAATTTATATAAATTATGAATTTTTCTGAAGAAGAGGAATATAGTAATAGAAATACAGCTAGTTCACAAAAACTTGGATCATTATTTAAAGATAGCAACGCAATGTCTGGAAATCAATCATTAACCTATACCAATAACAAAACCCAAACTACCAGCAATCCAAATCAATCCGAAGTTTATATTTCTTATCCAATTCATTTATTTAAATTGTAAGTACTTACTTTTTTAAAGTTATGTTTCAATTTCTATTGTATAAAATATTAATATTGCTGCTTAAATTTTTTTATCATATAGTGATAATAATAAATCAGAATATGCACCAGTTGGCCCAGCAGCCACAGCAGTTTGTGGATCAAAACAAACAGGAAAATATCAATTATTAGTTTATGACAACAATAAGAATTATTTAGTTAATGTTAGCGTTACATCACAATTCAACTATACTGTTAATAACAATTATGGTAGTTTTCAAGATGCAGCAGGCCAAAATTGGTCAATTTCATTCAATTCAGCTGAAGACAGCAATAAATTTGCTACTCAAATTGCAATTGTCAAATGCGCAAGTGGTCAATATCAAAATATTGCACACATTGATTTGGGTAGTTCAAGCAAAACTAAACCAATTGGTACTGGTGACCGTGTTTCAATAAAATATTCAGGTTGGCTCGAAAATAACAATAAAGTTGGAAGTTTATTTGATTCCAATATTTCATCAGAAGCTCAATTTCGTTTTGTAATTGGCGAAGGCAAAGTTATTAAAGGTTGGGACCTTGGTGTCGTTGGTATGAGAAAAGGTATTAAAAGAGTTTTAGTCATTCCTTCTGAATTAGGTTATGGTAAAAAGGGACACTCTTCTATTCCAGGTGGTTCCAATTTAATCTTTGAAATTGAAGTTACTGGTTCAAAGAAAAAAGAAGGTTCTGAACAACAATTACCAAGTTTAAATGGTCAACAACAAGCTTCAGCTCCACAACAACAATTACCAAACCAATTATTTGATAATTCACCAACACCACAAGTAAGTAATATTTTTAAAAAAAAAATCTAAAATTAAATTATTTTATACTAATATAACCATTTTCCTATATTTTAGGATGATAAAGCTAATTTAATTCAAAGAGTTGCTAAATTAGGTAGAGCTACTGGTTTTACTTCACCACCACCATCTGATAGTGAAAATGAAGGTTATTCAAGAAACAGTGGCAACAATAACAATAGCAGCAACAACAACAATAATAATATGAACAGCAACAATAACAACAATAGTAGTAACAATAATAACTATAATAACAATAACAATGGTAATAATAATAATAATGGTAATAATGGAAATAATGGTAATAATAATAATAATAATAATAATGGTAACAATTATAATAACAATGGTAACAATAACAATAACTATAATAATGGCAATAACTATAATAATAATAATAATAATGGTAACAATTATAATAACAATAATAATAATATGAATAATAATGGTTATAATAATAATAATAACAATTTTAACAATATGAATAATATGAACAACATGAACGGTATGAATGGTATGAACGGTATGAATGGTATGAATGGTATGATGAACAATAACTTAAATACTGGAATGAATGGTATTGCTTTTAATCCATATTCACCACAAACACCACCACAATTTAACCCAATTGGTACCTTTGGATCAGCTTATAACCAACAACAACAAGCTTTATTATCATTAACCGGTCAAGCATCACCAATTACATCAAGTGCATTGGTTCCAATTATGCCACAATCACCATCAATTATTGTTCAATCACCACCACCAGCTCCAGTTCCAGCTCCAGCCCCAGCTCCAGTCCAAGCTCCACCAACTCCAGCTCCAGTAGCTCCACAAACATCAACTGCTGAAACTGTTCAAATTTTAGTTGAAGAAAAACAATTTAAAAAAGAAATTAAATCATCCATTGAGCAATTTAGTAATAAATTAGATCAAGTCAACAACAAATTTGATGCCCTTACCCAACCAATTGTTAAGGGTGATGTTCCAATTTCAGGTGTATTATTAGTTCAAACTCTTCATAAATTAGTAGATGACAATGAAAAATTAATCAAAGAAAGCATTGAAAAAGAAGCTCGTTTAGCCACCCTCAAAGAAAATATTGCCACTCTCCACAAAAAGAATGAACAATTTTTAGAAGAAAACACTAAAATGATGGAATCACGTAATGAAGCCATCACTGATAATGTTGCTCAAATGAGAAGACAAATCATCGAACTCCAAAAACAAAAGACCCAAGTTGAAGATGAACTCTCTGATAAACAATTACAATTCACCAAATCTCAATCACAAATCTCTCAACTTAAAAGAGAATACAGTTCATTAAACGAAGAACTCAACCAACAAAGAGAAGAAGTTGCTAAATCAATTCAAGATCAAGATGCACTCAAAGCTGCTGAAAGAGATTATGCTCTCAAGATTCGTGCTTTCAAAAAGAGTTTACTCGATGAAAAGAATGCCAGAAAATCAGATACTGAAAAGATCGCTTCATTAGAAGATGAATTAAAAGATGCCCAAGATAATTTAACTGCAGCTGAAAAGAGCAATGAAGATTCAATTAAAAAATTAAAATTAGATATGGTCAGATTAAAGAAAAGAAACGACGATAAAGTTGGTCAATTAAATTTAGAGATCACCACACTCAAAGATACCTTAGAAACTGAACGTAATGCAATGTCATCTGTAACTACTATGGTCGAAAATGCTAAACTCGAAGCTGAATCTAAATTCAATTTATTGTTATTAAAGAAAGACGAAGCCATCGCCTCAATCGAGTTATCACTCAAAGATGAAAAAGATAAATACGAAAAAATTGTTAAGGCCAATCAAAAAGAAATCGAAACATTAAATGCCACAATTAATACCACCAACAAGAGATTAGAAGAAGAAAAAGAAGAAGTTATCAAATCATATAAGAAAGGTTTTGCTGAAGGTATCGAATCCACCAAAGATACTAGCGATTTGGTTGCCAAACTCCAAAAACAAATTGAAGATCTTCAAAATCAATACGACGACTCAAGAAAAACCTTGGTTGAAACTAAAGATAAATTATTTGCATTAGAATCACAACCACCAAAGACCATTATTAAAGAGGTTAAAGTTGAAGTCCCAGTTGAAGGTTCTGCTTCATCATCATCATCATCAGTAGATGTTGCTAAAGAAGTTAAAGCATGTATGCAAAAGGTTTTCGTTAAAGTATCAGAGGAATTTGAAGAAGATGAAGAGTATTCAACTGATTCAATTATGTCAGCATTTAAAGGTATTATTAAAACTGTTACAATGGAATTTTTACAAAAACCAAAAGAAGATGAGGAGGAAGAAGAGGCTGAAGAAGAAGTTGAAGAGGTTGAAGAAGAAGTTGAAGAGGCAGAGGAAGAAGAAGTTGCCCAACAAGAAGAATCATCAACTCCAATCGTTGAGGTTAAACCAGTTATTGCTGAATCAGCTCAAGATGAAGATGAAGATGACGATGATGAAGAAGAAGAAGAAGAAGAGGTTGTTTCAAAAGTTGAAGAACCAGTTAAAGTTGAAGAGCCAATCGAAGAATCAGTTAAACCAATTGAAGAACCAGTTGTTGAAACACCAGTCGAAGAATCAGTAAAACCAATTGAAGAGCCAGTCGAAGAGCCAGCTGAAGAATCAGATAAGCCATCTGAAGAACCAGTTAAACCAGTTGCTAAACCAATTACAACCGACGAAGATGACTTTGATATGGAAGATGATGATTTCGATGATATCGACGAAGAACAACTTAAGAATATCGATGCTGAAATTGAACAAATGCAAAGAGAAATTGAAAATGAAGATCTTGAAGAGGAAGAAGAAAAGGAAACTAAACCAGAACCAATTACTACCACTATTGTTGATCCACTTTCCAGTAAATCTGATAATGAAGAAGAACCAGAAGAAAAAGAAGAATCAGTTGTTGAACCACCAACTTTAGATGTTGAGGAAAAAGAATCAGTACCAGCTATCGAAGAAGAAACTAAAGTTGAGGTACCAGTTTTAGATGATGATGTCGAAGAAGATAAAGAGGAAGAAGAAGAAGAAGAAGAAGAATCAGTTGTTGAGCCACCAACTTTAGATGCTGAAGAGGAAGAAAAAGAATCAGTTCCAGCTATCGAAGAAGAGGAAACTAAAGTTGAAGCACCAGTTTTGGATGATGATGTTGAAGAAGAAAAATCAATTTCAGATTCTGAAGAAGAAACTAAAGTTGAAGCACCAGTTTTAGATAATGATATCGAAGAGGAAGTTTCAGCTCCACCACCAATTGATGTTGAAGAAGAAGAAGAAGAAGAGGAAGAACAAGAAGAAGAGAAAAAAGAACAAACAATAGTTGAACCAGTTGTCGAAGAAAAAATTGTTGTAGGTGAAGAATCATCACCATTTGCTGACGATGAACCAGTTAAAGAGGAATCAGTTGTTGAACCACCAACCATTGAATCTGAGGAAGCTGCAGTTGAAGAGGAGACCACCGAAGAGACAGTTATTGAACCACCAACCATTGAATCTGAAGAAACCTCAGCACCATCTACTCCAGCTGTTACTGTCGAAGAACCAACTGTTACTGCTACCCCAGCTACTAAACCAGACGAAGCCGAAAAGAAAACTCCAAAGAAATCATTCTTTGATTTTGAAGATGACAGTCCATTCTCTGAATCATCCACCAAAAAAGAAGAAGAGTCATCATCAGATGTTTTCAGCTCCAACACCAGTCAATCAACCTCAACCACACCAGCCAAAAAGACCGATTTCTTCTCTGATTCATTATTTGGTGATTCATCAAATGATGATATTTTTGCCAAACCATCAACTCCAAGTAAAAAATCAGACCCATTTGCCTCTGATGAATTATTCGGTGGATCATCATCATCACCATCAAAAGAAACTAAAGAATCAGCATCACTTTTTGACTCTGATTCATTATTTGGTGGTATTAGTGTTTCCAAACCAAGACAAAAACAAGATTTCACCTCCCTCTTTGGTTCTGATCCAACCGCTTCACCATTAACTCCATCTGATGATAATAAAGAAGAGGAGATTGTTTTACCACTTTAAAATTATAATAAAAATAAATAAAAAATCATTTAATAAAAATATAAATATTTAAATAAACCAAAAAAAAATTAATAATATAGTATTATTAAATTACATATAAAGAATAAAAAATATTTTAACAAATCTATTTTTAAAAATCTATTACTTTATAAATTTATTATTTTATTGCTAAATTTAATAACGAGAATATTCTTCCATATATTTAAGAGGGAATTTAAATTCAGTTGAGCCTACTTGGTGTCTTGTTAAGAACCCAGTAATTGGAATTACGTTATAGTTGAATGTTAATTTAATTGTATTATTTCTAAATATTATAAAAAAAATATTTTTTTTTAGTATATTGATCAATGTATGTTATGATTGTGATAATGTAATAATTACTTTAAACCTAAACCTTGATCGATAAGTGGGTATTTAGATAAACGTTTTTCGTGAATATTTGCTTTGGTTTTATCGGTGAGAATGTAATCCCAAATTACAACTTGTGATAAAACATTATTTTTAGTTTGATATTCTGCTGTTATATAAAGGAATAACATCTTGGTATTCCAATTAAATAATGGAGTTAAATCTGTATCTAAATCTACTGAGAATACTGAGTATTCAAAATTACGTTGTTTATTACTAAATTTAAATAATGAAATAATATTAGTATTTGGTTATTATTGAATGATTATAATGGTTATTTTTAATGTGTATTTAATTTTTGTTATCAATTGATATTATTATCTCAATAATTATATTTTTGTAAAGTTCTTATTTTTAATTATTGTTTATTGTTTATTTGTTTTCGATGTTTATTATTGTTATAATTTAAATTGTGTTTGTATACTTTACTATTTGTGAATTTCATTTAATTTAATATCTACATTAATATGATCTGAAAAGAAAGCTCTACTGAGACAATTTAAAAGTAAAACACCTACTAAAACAATACCACCGAAACAAACGATGGTGTTTGCTCTTTGACTAAAACTATACATTTTATTAATATATACAAGAAAAATTAAAATCTAAACAAAATGTAATAGTATTTGAAAAAAAATATTAAAAAATAAAAATAAAAAATTAAAAAATTTAAAAAAATAAAATTAAAAAAAAAAAATTAGAAAAAAAAAAAAATGAAAAAATGATTATGGTGCATCATCATTTTAAATATTTAAATATATTTTATTTTTTAATTTAGCTTAATTATAATTGTTTTTAAATTTATTAAAATTTTTAAATAATAGTTTTATTGATTATTTATTAATTTATTAATTTTTTTATTTTTTAAATTTTTTAAAATTTTTTTTTTTCCATATTTATTTTTTATTTAAATAAAAAATATTATCGAACTATTGCTATTTATTATATTATTGAATTTATATATCAAAATTGATTAAGTTATTATTGGAATATGTATCATATATATTTAGTTCTTTGGCTAGTTCTAAATAAATTTTTTTTTTATTTCTGTTACATTCAAAACATGAATTTGTAATACCCATATCATCGGAATGGTGGAACATTTTTGAATGCCTTGAGATATTTTTTTTACTGTCAATGTGTATACACCCATCATGTTTGCATTTTGCTTTGTCAGAGTCTAGATGAATAGTTTCTTCAATATTGGTAATCTGGATTAAATCTATATGGCTCGTTACTAGGTGTTTTTTGAGTTCTTCATAGCTTGGTAGGATTGATTTATGATTATCTATAAGGCAATAATAATAGCGAGAGTTTTTTATTATTTGTGAAGAGGTTGATATAAATCTTTCAAGTTGAAAGCGGTATTTATATAGTATGGATTCCATTTGGGTTGGTATTTCTTTAACATCCAGGTTTCCATCAAATAATAATCTAAAAAATTTTTCATTAAACCTTTCTGGAATTTTTGGATTTATTGTTTTAATTTCTGATGATGACAGTGATGTTATTGCTCTTCTTCTTTCCAATAGTGATTTTATTAGTTTTTCTCTTGGTGTTAATTTATTAAAGTCGTCAATATTTACATTATTATTGTTTGAATGGTTTGAATTTAGTGGTGGTGTTTTTGTTAGTGTATTAAAAGAATCAAAGTTTATTGGAGGAGAATTTTGAGGAGAATTATTTTTTTTTGAATTATTTGTGGTTTGAAATACATTTTCATCTGATAAATGGTTATTAGTTTTTGGTTGCGTTTGAGAAAGTGTGATATCTGGTGGAGAAGTTGGGGGAACAATTAGTTGTCGTAGAATCACTAGTCTTTTTCTAGCTTCTTCTATTTGGTTCTCTATTTTTTCTATTTCCATTTCAATGATTTTTCTATTTTGAATTGATAAAGCTGGCTGATAATTTTTAAATGGTGGAGGTAAGAATTTTGTTTTTTTAAAGGGGTTGTCAAAATCATCATCATCAAAAATATTAAAATTTGAGTATTTTCTTATATTATGATTATTTATTTGAAAATGAGTATTACAATATTCCTGATATGTTATGGGAGTATTTATATTAGAATTATTTATATTACAATTATTATTACAATTATTATCATTATCATCATTATCATCATTATTTTTATAATGGCTATTGTTATAGATGCTTTTATAATTATTATCCATTTTTAATTGTTTTTTCATTACTGTTTATAGTTTTATTTTCACCGTTGTAAAAAATAATTTCGATAAAATAAAATAATTATTTTAAATGTGTTATAGTTATTAAACTTTTTGAATATGATATTTATAAAGTAAAACCATCATAAAAGAGAGAAATAATTATGATTTTCTCTTGTAAATTGGTTTGTAAAATAGAAACCAAAAAAAAAAAAAAAGAAAAAAAATTAAAAAAAAAAAAAAAGTAAAAAAAAAAAATTTAAAAAAAAATTCACCTCTTTTCTAACTTTAATTTTTTTTTTTTTTTAAATATTTTTAAAATATTATTTTTTTTTTAAGGGGAGGGGTTATATTTGTTTCATTTATTTAATTTTTTTCTATCTACTGGTCAAGTATCTTCTATGGTTTGATATGGTGGCAATCATAGGCGATTCCTAAAGAATTTACTGAACAGCATGAAAGGGTTCCTCTTGTACACTTGTTTTGATTATTTCTAAGTGGCACACAACCTATTCCGATTCCACCTAAATTGGGCCCACAACAAAACAATGAATCTTTGCAGTCTAGCGGTTCTGAACTACCGCTATAGCAACTATTAATATTTAAAGTAAGTATTAAAATTAATAATAAAAAGATTGGTTTATAAATAGCTTTCATTTGTTTTTTTTTTTTTAATATTGGTTTATTAATTATTTATTGTATAATTATTTATTTAAATAATAATAAAATAAAAATAAAAAAATAAAATACATATTTAATTTATATAAATATAAAATAAAAATAAATATTTAATTTAAAAAAAATAAAAAAAAATAAAAAAAATAAAAAAAAAATTAAAATATAAAAAAATAAAAAAATATATATATTTTTAAAATATTTCTTAAAAAAGAAAATTATTATAAAATCTTTTTTTATTTTGAAAATCTACAAATAAATATATAAAATTTAAAATCAATAGCAATAAACTAAATTTTTTTTTTCTTTTTCATTTTAGTTTTATTTGTGAACATACAACATATTTAAAAATTTTGCTGAAAAATGTCGAAAATGTTAAAATTAGATGCAAATAATCAACAATGTAAGAATTTATTATAGATATAAATATTAAAAATAAAATGAATCTAATTCCTAATTTGTGTATTTAGCGGTTGTTATAAAAGACAAATATGTGGATATTAATCTAAGAAATTTAAATAGTTGCGATAGTAGGGTAAATATTTTAATCAACGATAGAAAAGAAAGAGAAGTAGATGTTGGCCCTGGTTTAATAGTTGACCTTAATTTAAGAGTAGATGGTTGTTTAAAGATATCAAATGAAGGTCCTTCATCATTGCTAACAAAAATAGATTTTGTTTAAAAAAAAAAATATAATATAAATAAAATACAATGAAATAAATATAAAAATATAAAACAAAAAAGTCATATTTTATTTGTTTTAAAATTTAATTGATAATACAAAAGAGTTTTTAAATTTAATAAGAGTTCCAGTAGCCATGACGACCGGTATATAAAGTATAGCTTTTATATGTAGTCCATCTTGTTTTCCATACAAATTTGCTGTTTTCATTATTGCCAAATGATGATGATGATGAAGATGAGTCAGAATTGTTTATTTTGTTGTTGTTTTTAGCATCATTGCTGAATGAACCGAGTTTAGTAATAGCATCTATTGTAATAAAAAAAGAAAGAAATGAAAAAAGTTGATTAGTATAAAAGAAAGAATTTATAATTAATTATTAATAATTATTTATAATATTTACTGAAAATCATTTTTAATTTTTAGTAATTTAAATTTTTTATTTATTAATACAATGTCTTTTTTATTTGTTTGTTTTGAATGGATTAAAAAAATAATTTTCAATTTGTTTAAATAGTTTTTACAAAAAAAATTAAATTTGTTTTTTTTGTTTTTTTTTAATTATAATAATATTATAAATTAATTGTACAATTTGAATTTTTAATAAAATAATATTATTCTCCCGAAATCATTCAATTTTGTTTTTGTTTATTTCCTTATTTGAAATTTAAAATCTAATATCTATTGAACAAATATAGGTTAATAAATAGAACATACAAAAAAAAATTGATTTATTATTAATGATTGTTGTTGTTGTTAAGTTTGTAGTAGTAGAAGTTATTATTTTTTATAGTGGTTGTTATTGTTGTTGTACAATTAGTAGTGTGCTTTTTTTTTTTTTAAAAATAACAAATTTTATGTATCCCTCTATCATTATTTCTTGTATTATTTCAGTATAATAAATTGTTGTTTATTATTATAATGTTTATCAGAAATGTTTTTTTTTATTATTCATATCATTAAATTTCAGTTAACTACTTCAAAATAATAATGATATAATAGAAATAGTGTGTGTTAGGTCAATTATTATTATTTTTTTTTTTTATAAATATTTTTTTTGAACGTGTGGGGGGAAGTTAGAGTAATGTTTTTAGCATATAAATATACATTTATTTAAGTGTGTGTTTTTGTGGTTGTGATACATCGGGGGTAAAACTTTATAATATATATTTGAATTTTTATCATTTAATTATTTATTTATATAACATATACAGGGATTCAATCAAAATCAAATCAAAATCATAATTAAAAAAACAAACATCAAACACAGTAGAAACTAACAAATTTAATAACATCATGAACAAAATCCAAATATTAATTTAATATAAAAATAATAAATAAATTGTAATTACTATTAGATCCGAGCAAAATAGTATATAGAAACTGAGAGTAAAACAATTCAATATTAATTTATTCCAATCTACATTTATATTTCAATAATTATTATATTTTTATGAATGTTCGTTAGATGTATTGTTGTTAATGTCATTAGAAGTTGCTTCGCACAAAATTAAAAGAAAAAAAAAAAAAAATTAAGATATAAATCTTAAAACACACATTCAAAAAAAAAAAAAAAAAAAGAAAAGGGGTATTACCAAATTTGTTTTTTTATATCTATCCATAAATAATAATATTATTGTTGTTGTCTTTTTATCTATGTCTTTTTTCTTTTAATATTGATATTATTGTTTTATTAATTAGTAATGATATTATAAATTTTTTTTGTTTTTTTTATTATTTTTTTTAATTATTTTTTTTAATAAACCAAAATGAAAGAGAGAATGATGGGGATAATGATCTGCAGTAATGCCACCAACCGCTTGGCATAAATAACATGTCACCAGGCTTTAAAATAGTTTCGATATAGTTAGAGTTTGCCTTTTCAAATAATGGATATTTCTCGAGATTAGGATTTTCGATATCAATTAAACTGATATTATTTTGTGCAGTTTTTGAACTACCTTCACCATCTTCATCATGTTCTTTAACGTAAAGATAAGGTTTCATGTTTGGATGGTACAAACGTACATATTTATAACCAACAATTTGAGATAAAAAGTTATCATAGGAATCATAATGAAGTGGTGTAATTGTATTACCTAAATAATTATATATAAAAAAATATTATTATTAATAAAATTTTATATTAAATTTTATAGTAGTTATGAAAAGCATTGATTATACCTGTTCCAAACCAAACATGTGGACTAATGCCTTCTTCTTCAGTTTCATGTACTTTGGCATCACCTGTAGATTGTAAAAATTTTGGGAATTTAAAATCATCGAGTAGTGATGGTAATTGTTCGATTAAACCGTGTTGAGCTAAATAACCAACGTTTTTCGAGTGGGTTTTGATACTGTTTGAATCGATGCTAGATGGAACCATAAAGTTTTCAATAAATTCGTTTAGTTTCATTACCTTTTCTGACCAATCTTGAGTTTGCTCTTCTGCAGATGCTGGTGCTTTGTCTTTTGAATATAATTTATTATGGCCCAATTCAATTGGTACCAATCTATTTCCATAGTTATTTAAAAAGTAGTTCAAATCTTTCCATTTATTAATACAACTCCATTGAATAGCATCACCTCTAATTATACATGGTTTGTTTGGATCTAAATGATTTAATTTGAAATTACTAAATTCTTTTTCATATTCTTGATCATTGATACTGGTGCTATTGCATGTGATGATTGGTATTTGATTGGCTTCATTAATTTTTGGAAATTCTGAATAGTTTATATTTTCATCCAATACCATTGGTATTTCTTTTTGCTCTTTTCCTGTTGACTGTGGTTGCTCTTTTAATTTATTTGTACATTCAGTCATAAATGGTATTAAAATTTCTTTTGGTGCACCTAAAATAAACGATAAATCTAAAATTTCCAATACTTTATTAAAGTCGTTTTGGGTATAGTAATAAGATGCACCTGCTAACTGACCCATAATAAATGCTTCTCTTAAACAAATATGGTTCCATGATCCTTCGTTTAATAGTTTGTCCCATGTAATTTTATAAATTGATTCGTAAATACTCTTAATTTGGTTATACTGCTTTTTATTATAAAAATAAAATAACTTTTTTAAATCGCTGGATAGTTGATTAGTTACATCCGAGTTTAATAATACCAAATCTTGACATGCTATATTTAAAGAAAATTAATAAAATATTTTATTAATTTAATTTTTTTTAAATTTAATAATATATACTTTGGTTATAACAATTTTTTATCAATGTAAAAATGGGGACTCTAATTTCCTCTTTTAAACTCATGTTTGTTCCAATAAAGAGTATTTATACTAAATATATATTATAATTAAAATAAAAAAAAAAACGAAAATTAAAAATTAAAAAAATAAAAAAAAATCTTTTTTTTTTTTTTTTTTAATTTCTTATTTTTCATTTCCATAATTTTTTTTTTAATTAGTCTCTTTATGGTATATCCGAATAGTGTGTTTAAAAATAGAATGTTTGATGGACCATATTGACTTGTTTATATAGATTGATAAAAACAAACTTTTTAGAAAAATATAAAATATTATTTATTAATACTATTAATAAAAAACTATAAAAAGAAAGAAAAATCTTTTTATTTTAAAAATTTAAAATAATATTATATTCTTTTAACCATGCATTGAATTGAATTAGATAATCCAATAAAACCTTTTCACGAAAATTGTTTTCTATTTTATCTCTTCTTGAAATGATGTCGTTTAATACTCTTTCAGTGTCAAATAGTTTATGAATTGGAGCTGTTTCATCGTCAATGATTTTTAACATTAAATCACATAATCCGAAAAAATAATTATTATCGCATATACTTGGATAACCACTTTTACGTCTATAAAGAGCATCTTCTGGTAAAAAACCCTTAAGTGCACGACGTAAAATTCCTTTTTCTATATTGTCAATTGCCTTGGAGTTATATGGTAAGTTCCAAACATACTCTACTAGTTCTTTATCAGAAAATGGTACTCTAACTTCAAAGCCGCTCTTCATGCTAAGACGATCCTTTCTATAAAAAAAATAAAATTAGTAACTAAACTGGATATTTTTAATATTTTCTTTTATTTATTAATACAAACCTATCTAATGCAAATGGGATAAATCTTTTAATGAATAGATATGAAAGTTTACGTTGTTTACATTGCAATTCGCTTTCACCTTTTAAATATGGTATTGATTTAATACATTCTTTGTAGTTCTTTTGTAAAAATTTTGTTCGGTTTAATTTTGACAACACATCCTTCTTTAAATATAAATGAGTTTCAGCAAATGCAATCTCTAGCCATGGAAAATTTTTAAAACCAAGATATCTTTCATTTGCAAACCATTGATGATAACCAGAGAAAATTTCGTCACTGCATTCACCTGATATTGCAACTGTACCAAATTTCTTCATTTCTTTGAATAACAAATAGACTGATGTTTCTACTTCACCATATCCTGGTAAATCTCTTGCTCTCATTGGTTCTAATATGTTGTCCAATAGTTGCTGTGCTCCAAGCTCTACAGTGTGATGATTTGTGTTACAGTACTCTGATACTTTTCTTGCCCATGGTTCGTCTCTGTCAATACGAATAACTGAAGGTCTAAAATCTTTTTCATCATTTTCAAAAGTCATTGAGAATGTTTTTAATGTTTCTTGATTCTTTTTAAATTCGTCCGACGCCAAGGATACTAAACCGCTTGAATCTAAACCACCTGATAACATTGCAACTAAAGGTACATCGGATACTAATTGTCTTTTTAATGAGTCGCTTAATAATGTTTTGATTTTTTGAACTGTAGTCTCTTCATCGTCAGTGTGTGGTGAGCTTTTTAAATTCCAATATACCCTGTGATCCGCCTTCACTATAATAGTGCCATGTTGGTTTCTGGTTTTCGAAAATACTATATACTGGCCTCCTGGTACTTCATAAACACCTTGAAATATACCACAACCTGGTGTACGAACTGGTCCATGAAATAAAACTTCGCATAATCCATTGGTATCTAAAACAGGTTTAACTTTTGGGTGGCTTAGCAGAACTTTTAGCTCTGATCCAAACAATATGGTTCTTCCTCTAAGACAGTAGAATAGCGGCTTTATGCCCAAGTGGTCTCTTGCTAAAAATAGAGTTGATTTTCTTTCGTCATAAATTGCAAATGCAAAAATACCGTTGAAATGGTTTAAACACTCTTCGTTCCATTCTAAATATGATCTTAATATAACCTCTGTGTCGGAATAAGACTTGAATGTATGTCCTTTGCTAACTAATTCTTCTTTTAACTCTTTGAAGTTATAGAGTTCTCCATTATAAGTCAAAACTACCGAAGCACCAGTACGTTCATTTTTATATACCATTGGTTGTTTGCCACCTTCTGGATCGATTACAATTAATCTTCTATGACCAATCTGGGCATTTTCTGAACTCCAAAAACCTTCTGCATCTGGACCTCTATGAATAACGCTATCATTCATTTTCTTTATAATCCCATGTTCGTTTGAGATATCTTTTGACCAATCTATCCATCCACTAATTCCACACATTTTAAAATTAATAAAATATTAGAATATTATTTAAAAAATGTTTAAAAGGTATAATTTTAAATTTTAAAACTGTTTTAATTAAAAAAAAAAAAAATAACAAATAATTGTGCTTTAATTCTATTGTTATTTTTGATTGTGTGTTGTATTATTTATATGAATAATATGAAAAATCTATTTTATTAAGGTTTTTTTTTTTTAAATAATGTTTTGTTTTGTTTTGTTTTGTTTTGTTTTTTTTTAATGGTTTTATTTTAATGGTTTAAATATTTAATTTAAATATTTTAATATTTTAATATTTTAATAATTAAAAAATTAGATAAATTAATTTATTTTATTATTTCTATTTTCCCCTTTTTTTGCTTATTTCTATTTGGTGTAGATCATTTTTAAAAAGAAACAAAAAAAGAAAATGATTATTTTACTCTTTATTATTTTTATTAATTTATTTTAATTTATTAAGTACTATTATTTATAATTTATATCTATTTATACATTCTGTACCAAAAGCTCCCCAATAAAGTAATAACTTTAATCTTCATATTGCGGGAGAGTGACATTATATTTATATATAACCTTTTAATATTTTCAATCAATTAAAAAAAGGTGTATAATTATTTGTGCTATATTTATTAATAAATATACACCATGTTATTATTTTCTACTGTGTAATTAAACAAGAAAAAAAAGATATTATGATTTATTTTTTATTTTATTATTAATTATCTGACACATTACTCTTTTGATACTTTTTCGAGTGGGGGTTTAAATATCTATAAAACAAACAAAAATAATAAAAAATAAAAATAAAAATAAAAATAAAAATAAAAATAAAAATAAAAATAAAAATAAAAATAAAAATAAAAATAAAAATAATAGATAAATTATGTTTGTGTACTTTTTTCTATATTTTGATTTACTATTTACTATAAAATTGGGTTGTTTTTTTAAAATATTTTATTAACACACCATAAAAAATTATTTTAACAATAATAAAAATTTAATATTGTTATAATAATAAACCCTAAAGAATTTATTTTTTTCTATTATTGAACAAAATATTATTTTGATTTAAACATAAATAATGAAATTAAATATATATCATACCTTTACATATTTGATATATATATGGTCGCTTGAATGAACTCGATCAAATTTTATAATAATATTGGTCCTCATTCAAAGAAATTATTCATTTTTAATTTAAAAAATATTTTTTAAAATTAATTTGAAAATAAAAAAAATAAAAATCAAAAAAAAAAAATAAAATTTTTTTAATTTTTAAAAAATTTTTTTTTTTTTTTTTTTTTTTTTTTGATTTTATTATTTTATTTTTTTTAATAACAATAAATTTATTTTTTGAAAAAATATTTATACTTTATTTATTTTAAACATTTCTTTTTCTGTTGTAACATCACCCTATAGTTAATTCATTTTCCTTTGTATTTTAATAAATTTTCATTTTTTTAGTATATTAATTTATATATAAATTAATACATAAATAATAATAATAATAACAATAATAATAATTAAAAAGATATATTTATAATTATTTTATTGTTTTAAACATATTCAAAACTCACACTCATATTATATATTCATTGTAATAAAATTATGCAAAGTGGAAACAATACAATGAATTATCAAAATTATGGACTTAAAATTGGGTTTCCACCAGGAGGACCAGTCAGATACAAAATGATGAAGTTTACAGATTATAATATAACAGTAAAGGAAGCAATTAACATTATAACGACTAAACAAATTATACCAAAACCAGAAATTCATGTATTACAAATTACATACTCTGAAGGTGGCAGTGAACAACCAATAAACACAAGTACAGGAGGAGGTAGTACCAACAGCACACCATTATCAGGTTCCATTGGCATGCCACCACCACCATCATCATTGAATGATTCAAACGATTTAAAAAAGTCATCATCGTCTGGTGTTGTTTGTATTAGTAATAGAAAAATTAAATGGATGGAAGATAACGAAAGATTGTCATCATATCCACTCAATGCTCAAGATGTAGTTATAGAATTAAAAAAGAAATACCAATTAGTTAAAGTACACGATGGTAAACAAACACTCAGTATTATCGTTGATGTTACAAAACCATTAATAGATTTAATGGGTTTGGTATCATGTAAATTTAAATTAAAATCAAATGGTGAATATAGATTATTCACTTCAGGTAAAGGTAGTGTATTTTATTTTATTTTTATTATTATTTATGTTTCCAATATATTTATATTAATTTATTTTTTAAAAATTAGAAATTAATTTAAATTTTGATGTTAGAAGTTTAAATATTGATACATCATTGCCATTTATATTAAGAGATGATAACGATTCAAATGCAATTCCAATTGACCAATATCAAAATTGGGAAAGTAGTGACGATGAAGAAAATGATATCAATAATAATTTGTCCGTACCAGCCAAGTCAATCATCAATCCAGTTAAAGAAGGTTATTTAAAGAAATTGGATAAAAAGAAATCATGGAAAACTAGATACTTTAAATTGACCGATAAATATCTTTATTGGTACAAATCTCCAACATGTGTTAAAGCTTCTGGTATGGTTATTTGTAAAGATTATCACATTAAATTAGCACCATCGACTCATGTAAATATTCCCATTAATTATTAGAAAATTTATATTTATTTATTAACTAGGTTTTTTTTTATTTAGACAAAAGAATATAAATTAGAATTAACTCCAAAAAATATTGTAGCAGGTGCAACTACTATAATTCATTTTATTAAATTTGAAAATGAAAATGAATTAAAACAATGGTGTGTGCCACCAATTGTATTAGAATCAACACCAGCAGCAACACCAAACCAATCAAGATTTGCTAATAAAACCAATAAAATATTTGGTGTACCAATTGAAAAGACAATTCAACCAGGTCAAACAGATAATATCCCAATTATTGTTTCTCAAACAATGGATTATATTGAAAAGAAGGCTATGGATATAACAGGTATTTTCCGTTTAAGTGGTTCGGCAACTACCATCGAGGGTTGGAAAGCTAAATATGATAAAGGTGAAAAAGTTGATCTTAATCAAGAAACTGATCCACACGCTGTCGCTGGTTTATTAAAGCTTTACTTTAGAGAGTTACCAGATCCATTGTTAACCTACGAAAGATATGACAATTTTATTGCTGCTCAGTGTGTAGACGACTTCCCATCAAGAATAAAGTTAATTAAACACTTGGTTAAATCATTGCCACCTGTTAACTATGCTGTTCTTTCAAAATTAATGGCATTTTTAGGTAAAGTTGCAACTCATTCTGCAAATAACAAAATGCAAAACCACAATCTTTCTACTGTTTTTGGTCCAAATTTAATTAAAGATCGTCCTAATGAAAATGATGCAGGCGGTAATATCCAGGCTTTAGTTGAAGATACTCCAACCATCAATGGTTTAACTTTATCATTAATTAGAGATTATCAATATATTTTCAATGTAAGTTTATTTTTATATTATAGTACTATAATTAAACCAAAGTACATTTATTAATTTTTTTTTACAGGATAAAGAAATACCAGAACAAGTAATCTCTGCAAAAACATTATACGAATATTTAGGTAATGAAGAGTCAACAGAAGATGATCAAGATTTAATATTTCCAAAAGGAGTTATTATTAAAGTTAAACAACAAGGTACTGATGGTTGGTGGACAGGTGAATATCAGGGTAAATTAGGTAAATTCCCAGCTTCATATGTAGAGTTACTCCCACACTCACAATCTCCATCTACATTACTTAGAACAAA
This sequence comes from Dictyostelium purpureum, assembly GCF_000190715.1. Lineage (NCBI taxonomy): Eukaryota > Evosea > Eumycetozoa > Dictyosteliales > Dictyosteliaceae > Dictyostelium > Dictyostelium purpureum. The sequence goes on along the minus strand of NW_003519496.1, from coordinate 40,960 downwards.
ATCCAACTCAAATTTATCAAAGAAAAAGAAATTCATGATGGAGATGGAATCAACAAAATCAAAGAATCAAGATTTGGAGAAAAACAATAAACAGCTACAAATTACAAAAAAAGAATTACAAGAAACCATTTCAGATTTAGAATACGAAATGAGTCAGCTTGAAAGAGATCCATCCATTTTCCCATACTTATCTCTTTTGAATGACTGTAAAGCAAATAAAGATATCTCTTTAATTCCAAAGAATACCGATCTTTTACTTCAAAAGTTTGAAGAGTACAAAGCTAGTAATGAAGCATTATCAAATCTCAAATCCACCCTTATCGAAGAATATGAACAATTTAGCAACAATCCTAAAAAGAGATTAGAATCTAAAGAAAAAGAACAACTCCAACAAAAATATGATAGTTTATCTTCAATTATTGATAAATCTCAAAAAATTAGATCAAGAAGTATAAATCATAAGAAAGCTATTAATGATGATTTGGTCGAAATAAAAAGCTTATTACTATTGAATAATAAATAAAACAAAACATTAATAATAAATTTTATTAAAATAGATCAAAAAAAAAATCATAAAATAACAATACACCTCCATTATTTATTTAGCTGGAACAAAAATAAAATATTATTACATATATTAAAAAAACAATTTTAGAATTTTTTTAATTTAATTTATATTTAAACCGAACTTGTTTTTTATTTTATAATTTTTAAAACACAAAAAATTTAAAAAACTTAAAAAAAATAAAAAAGGGTTAAAGGGGGTCAGAACTTTTAAGTTTTAAAAAAATTAAAATTATTTTTAAAAATTTTTTTTTTTAATACATTAAATAATAAAATGGGGAAATTTATACAACTTTTAATAGAACTAAAATTTGAACTTTCTAAAAAAAGAAAAAAATATCTTTATAAATGAAATTATAGAACAATTGGAGCAAGAATATAAAATTGAAAAAGAGGAAAAAAAAAATTATTACAATAAAAGGTTTGCCCAATTAGAATTTGCATTAGATCAGAATGAAGTAATGTGGGGAAAAGAAGTTGAATTTTGGAAAGAAACAGTGGAAAGAGAAAGAGAAAACAAAAAAAATAGAAAATGAAATTTTAAAAGCTTTTGATAAAAAATTTGAAGATTTGAAAAAATTTTCTGAAAAATTTATCAAAGAAATTTTTAAACAAAATATCTATGAAGTAAATAATATTGAACTAAATAATATAGGTATATTTGGCAATAACAGTAATGATTATTATAATAATAATAATAATAATAATAATAATAATAATTATAATAATAATAATAATAATAATAATAATAATAATAATTCCACCACAACCACTATTACAACTACAACTACAACCAAAAATAATAATACTAATAATAACAACATTAACAACAATAACAATAATGAAAACCAAATTCGATAATTCCCAATAGTTTAAACGTAAATACACAAATAAAAAAAAAATTGTATTATTTTTTCAATAGTGATAGCTATTTCTTTCCAATAAAACAGTTTTTTGAAGAAAATAATGCGAATTTCGAATTTATAGATTCAAATTAGGGACTAAAATTTAGGATATTTTTTTAGAAAAAAGGTTTTTTTTTTAGTTTAGGGTATAATAGGCATTTTTTGAAGTCAATTTCTTAAATAAATAAAAATATAATCCAAATTAAGAAAGATATTCAAAACAAGAAAGATAACTTATGATAATTATCAAAGAAAAATAAATAAAAGGAAGATTTTTAAAAATAAAAATAACAATTAAAAAAAATTATTTATTTATTTTTTATATTTAAAACTAATTTATGTAAAATTTTATATTGTTTAATCAAATTCTTTAATAAAGAGATTAGTTTGATTTTCATTAATTAAATCATTAAATGTTAAATTAAGATCAAAACAACATTTATCAGAATCTAAAATAGAGAATTTTGAGGTAATATTTAAATTTTTTGAAACAGTTTCATAAAATTCTCCAATTTTGGTATTTCTTGCAACTTTAAAATTATTACAGACACCTCCTCTATCTACAGATATAGTAAAAATGTTTTGAGGTTTTTCATTTGCTGCCTTATCAGGTGAAGTTACATTACTTTGAATAGGTGAGGAAATAGAAGATGATTCTTGACTATTTTGATCTGGTAGAAGAAAAGAATTTTTTTTGATTTCTTGTTTTAAAGTTGCTTTGGAGATATCGAGAGCTTTTTTTAAAATTCTCCATCCAACTGAATCTTTTGAAGAATTTCTTACTGTGATATCATTTATGTAAGGAACAACATAGAAGATGTTGTCCCCTTGAACGGGTAGCTTCTCCATTATTTCTTTTTTTATTCTTAATTGATCTTTTTCAGAATGATGATCACTATGAGTAACGACCAAAATGGGTTGAATATTATTACTGCATTCATTTATCTTTTTTTTAATCAGTTGAACTTCATTATAATTGGAAACGATGTTCATAGAACAAACAAAAATGACTGCGTGGCACTTATACATTTCCATTGGACAATTTTCTTTTATATAATCGCCGGGGTGATATTTTCCTTCAACTGCTAAAGAATAATCTAATAAATTATTTGAAGAGGTGATACCTGCCTATATAAAATTATTTTGATTAGTAAAATATTATATTGTTACATATTTATTTATAACCTACTTTGTCTACCAAATTAATTTTAATTTTATTGATAATCTCTTCATACATTTGAATTTTATCCATTTTATTTTTAATTTCTAATATTTGATGAATTGGATTAAAATGAATTCCCTTTGTTGTATGACCAGTTTGTTTTGAACTATAAAAAAATGTGTAGTCAATTTTCCCAGTGGTAAAGAGATTGAAAAGTAAATTGAGAACACTAGATTTGCCATGACCTATTACCCCATCTACATATATGTTAATTGGGAAATCTGTAACATAATCTTCACTTAGCCAAAAAAATGGAATTGATAATTTATAATTATATTTTATCTTATTTACTTCCATATTAAACTTAATAAAGTTTGGAAATTCATTCATATCGCAATTATCTTTAACTTTCAAAATAACTTGTAATTCACAAGGATTTCTATCAAATGATACTTCATTTTCTACTTTATAAGGAAAATAATATTCATTTTCTTCAAAATTAATTATAACTCCATTTGGTAAAAAGGGTTTATTTATTTTTGAAAAAATTGAAAAAGTAATAGAAAAATCTTTACTTGATTTTTGTATTGAGTTTTTAGTTGGAGATACTGAAAAACCTATTGGATTGTGTATTGTTTGTGGTACTAGTTCTTTAATTTTATCAGAAAATTCTAAATAATTTTGGAAAATATAATTTCTTTGTTGAACAAAAAATTCATCCATGTTTTCTTTTGATATTCCAACCCCAATATTATAAAATTTAATACCCTTAAAAAATTTATTAATTATTAATATTTAATAATTTAATTTTATTAAGTTTTTAAATATTTTGACTTACTTTAGTTGTCATAGATGTAATTAGATCTTTAGATTGTTTATCGTCTTTGGATAGCTCATCGGTAATTACCATCACAACATTTTCTCTTGTACTGTCTATATTGGCAAATGCTATTTCTAAAGCGCTTTTTAAATTTTTTTCTTCTTTTTTTGCCCATGGGTATATACCTATTACAGATGATGCTTTATAACCTAAATTAAAGAATTAATATAATGATCAAAAAATTTTAAAAATTAATACTTACTTATTAATTTTATTCCACTTAATAACTTTTCAGTATCATTGGTGAAATTGGAAACTATTTCTGCAGTATTTGAATTACCAATAACCATTATTTTTTCATGTTTTGATAATATATTTACAATTCCATTTATATATCGTAAACATAAATCAAAATTTTTTTTATCACTTGGATTGTTACAAATAATAATATAGTTGGTTTTTACTCTTAAAGCTTTAGTTATTAGGTTTGTCATTTTTATTTACAAATAATAATTAAAATTTAAAAAAAATTTTTATTTTTATTTTTTCAATTATAAGGAATTAAAAATTATAATTATGATTAATCGAATTAAATAACTTAACTCAAAATCAGATAATTTTAGACCCAACTATAAATAGCGAAACTAACCCCATCATAAAAATTAAGTTTTTTAAATAATTTAAAAAACTTAAAAATTAACACAATTTTAAAAAACTTAAAAATTAACACAATTTCAAAAAACTTAAAAATTAACACTAACATTTAAACCTTTATAAACCCCAAATGTATAATTTTCATTATTTTACTTAATTTTAAAAATAAAAATGGAAAATATAAATAAAGAAATAAATATACAAAATTCATTGTTGGGAAAAAGGTATTCAGTTAATTTTTCATTATTTGGTTTTAATGATAGTTTTAAATTTAACATTATTAAAATTTTTTGTTTAATGTCATTTATTTATTTTTTTAGAGAAATAGTTTCAAAAATTAAATTTTGGCCAAAGCTCAAAACAAATAAAAAAGATAAAAAAGAAATTATACCTCTAAATTTTGTATCAAATGAAAAAGATCATCTTGGTGCTTTTAATCTTTTTTTTACCAAAGACCCAGAAAAATTAGAATTTAAAACTGACTATAAATTAAATTTTGAAAATGCCAATATAAATAATAAATCAGTTGTAATATACTCAATACCTGTGTCAAGTAAAAGTACCCAATTCGATCAATATAAACATGAAATAGAAGAGCTCCAAAAAAGTTATAATCAAGTAATTCTTTTTATTTGTTTACCCTCAGAACAATTTTCATCATTTAGTTTTGAAGAATTTAATGGTACTCAAATAAATTTTATACTAAAACTAGGAGTTATCCATGATAATAGTTTTAATCAAAAATCATTAAATTCATTTTATAATAAAATAAGTGAAATTTTAAAATAAATAAAAAAAAATTTTAAATTATTTTTTTTTTTTTAAAATTTTTTATAATAATCAAAAATAAATTTAAATAAATCTTATTGTTAATTTGTTACCTCACTTAATACGGTTTACATAGATTCCTTTTTGTTTATAAAAAAAAAACTCTATTTATGGATTCTAACTCAAACAAGAAGCAAACTACAAAAAAATTTAGAATGTAGTAAGGAAAATAGAAAATATATCAATAATGGATATAAAAAATATCTACTATAGTTTGACATTGTTCTTTCACTCTTTCATTAGAGATGCATTGGAAATAAAATTTTTACTATATTGCACAATTTTAGGAAATGTTGCATAAGTAAATAAACCGGCTTCTTTATGAGAAAGATATAGATTTCAAATAGAAAAAATCTAGTGTCAATTTAAATTTATAGATATCTAAAATGGAATGATGAAATTATAAATAAAAATATATTAAATAAATAAATTAATAAATATCCACTTTAAATATTAAAATATTTATATCAATTTTTTCTCTATTTCTTTGTTTTTTTAATACCATACAAAAATAAAAATATTTGAGTGGGTGTAAGTGGTGGGGGTGTCAATTTTTTTAATAATAATTAAGTTTTTTAATCTATTAATTATAATTTTTTAAGTTTTTTTTTAAGTTTTTTAAATTATTTTTTAAACTTAAAAATTTAAATTAATTTTAAGTGATTTAAATTTTTAATCAAAGTTACATAAATTTTTATTTTTAATTTTGTAAAAAATTTTTTAATCTTTTTTAAAAATAAAATGAGTAATCATATAGATGTGGAAGAAGCTTTAAAATATATATTTAATAAGGAAGCTAATTCAAATGAAAATCATCAAAAATTGGCAGATAATAAATTAATTAAAATAGTTATGAAACTCTTAGATGTTCATATTAAATATTTTTATAATAAATATTATATTCAAACAAATGATAACTCAATTTATTGTTTTTCAGATAATGAAACTAATTGTTTTCAAACATTAAATCAGTTTTTTTCAAGTATTCCTAACCACCCTTATAAAATAAAAAATGAAACCATATCAAGTATTCAAAGTAAGAAATCTGCAGTTTATGTTATATATTGTATAATTAAAGAGCCAAATTATTCAGATCACAGAAATTCAATAGAAGAATTACAAAAGAATTTTAAGACGTTGGTAATATTATTATTGGTATCAAACTCAAGTCAGTCACTGTCAAAATTAGAAGGATTCCACGGTAATGTTATCAATTTACAAGTGAACCTTGATGAAATTGTAAATAATAACTTCAACCAAGAATCATTAAATGAATTAAAAAAGATTATCAAATAATAAATTTTTAATTAAATAAATATTTTATTATTTTATTATTTTATTATTTTTGGGTTTATTTTTAACCCTTATTTTTTTTATTTTTTTTTATTTAGATACTTTGAAATTCGAGGTTATATAATGAACTAACCACCTTTTATATTTTTTAATCTTTATAAATATCAAATCAAATACTTTTATTTTATTACTCCATATTATGCTTTTTATATTTCATTTCTTTTAATACAACCGACAATAACTCAACTGAGAACAAGAAACAAAATGGGAAAACTAAGGTTTAATAAAGGATTTCAATCATAGAAACTACATATCACGGAAAATATTTTAATGAATCATGGAAAAACATCACCTCTACTCAAATGTTATTGATGAAATATTAAAAGACTTACCATTCATTTCAAACCTTTTAAAACAAAAAAATTTTAAACTCAATAAAACTTAAACAACAAATATTTTTTAAAATTATTTTTTATTTTTAATTTAAATCTTTAAAATTAATTTATTTAAAACTTTATATTAATGAATCAATATTCTTTTAAATAAAGATCAATTTGATTTTCAAAAAATATTTGACCCATTGTTGAGTGATCATCAATACAACATTGTTCAGAATCTAATATAGAGAATTTTGATGTGATATTAAATTTTTTTTCAACAGTATCATAAAAATCTGAAATGTTGGTTTTGGGTGAAACTCTGAATTTTTCAACGATATCCCCTCTATAAACAGATACAACTAAAGGGATTTGAAGTTTTTCATTAGCTGCACTATCAGGAGATGAACCTTGGCCATTTTGTTCTGGTGTAGGTGAATAATTTTTTTTGTTTTCTATCATTTGGGTTCTAATAGTTTGTTTGGCAACATCTACAGCTTTTTTTAAAATACTCCAACCAACTGAATCTTTTGTGGACTTTCTTTTTGGGGTTTCATTTAAGTAAGGAACAACATAGAAGATGTTGTTCCTTTCAACAGGTAGCTTCTCGATTATTTCTTTTTTTATTTTTAATTGTACTTCTTCAGGATAATGATCACTATGAGTAACGACCAAAATGGGTTGAATTCTAACACTAATGCATTCTAGTAACTTTTTATTAAGCTGTTCCAACTCACTTAAATTTGTATTGATGTTCATTGAACAAACAAAAATAAATGCATGGGCCATATACTTTTCCATTGAACATTTTTCTTTTAAATCATGGTCAGGGTGATACTTTCCTTCAACCGCTAAAGAATAATTTAATAAATTATTTGAAGAGGAGATACCTGCCTATAAAAAATTATTTTTGATTAGAATAAAATCTTATTGTTACATATTTATTTAATACCTACTTTGTCAACTAAAGTTATTTTAATTTTTTTCATAAGCTCTTCATATATTGGATGATTATCCATTTTTTTTTTAATTTCCAAAATTTTATGAATTGAATTAAAACTAATTCCTGTTGTAGTATGACTAGTATGTCTTGAACTGAAAAATACTCCGTAGTCAATTGCCCCAGTGGTAAAGAGATTGAAAAGTAAATTTAGAACACTAGATTTACCATGGCCTATTACCCCATCAACAAAAATGTTAATTGGAAAATCTGTTATACAATCTTCACTTAACCAAATTAATGAGCTTGATAATTTATAGTTATATATTTTATCAATTACTTTTATATGAAACTTAATATAGCTTGGAAATTGTTTCATATCGAAATTAGGTTTGACACTTAAAACAACTTCTAAATTACAGGGATCTCTATTAAATGGTACTTCATTTGTTACCAGATTTCCGAAATAATATTCGTTTTCATCAAATTCAATTTCAACTTGATTAGATAAAAAAGATTCATTTTTTGGTGAAAAAATTGAAAAGGTTATTGAAAAATCTTTACTTGATTTTTGAATTAATTTTTTAGTTGGTGTTACTGAAAATCCAATTGGATTATGTATTGTTCTTGGTACTAGTGCTTTAATATTGTCTGTAAATTGCAAATAATCTGGGAAAAAATAATTTCTTTGATGAACAAAAATTTCATCCATTTTCATTTTTGTGAATGATCCAACCCCAATATTAAAAAATCTAATACCCTAAAAAAATATTTTAATATTTAATAATTTCTTTTTATAAAGTTTTTAACTTTTAACTTACTCTAGATATCATAGATGAAATTAGATTTTTTGATTCTTTATGGTCTTTTGATGGGCTATCAGCAATTATCATTACAACATTTTCTCTGGTACTGTCTATATTGGCAAATGCTTTTTCTAAAGCGTTTATTAAAAATTTAGTTTTATTTTTTTGTGAAATATCTAGTAAATTAAATTAAAACAATTAATATAATGATCAAAAAAATTAAAAAAAATATACTTACTTAATTTTATTTCGCTTAATAACTTTTCAGTATCATTTGTGAAATTGGAAACTATTTCTGCAGTATCTGAATAACCAATAACCATTATTTTTTCATGTTTAGATAATATGTTTACAATTCCATTTATATATTGTACACACATATCAAAATTACTTTTTGAACTTGGATTGTTACATAAAATAATATAGTTGGTTTTTACCCTTAAAGGTTTAGTTATTAGCTCTGTCATTTTTATTTTTAATTAAAATTAAAATTTTTATTTATTTATTAATTGAATTAAATAAAAAAAACAATTTTATTTATATTTTTTCAAAAACAAAGAAATAATTTAAATAATGATTAATCAAATTAAATAACTTATCTCAACATTAAATAATTTTAGCACCAACTTAAAATAAAATATAACCCCATCTTAAAAATTTGTTTTATATTTAAGTTTTTTAATTATTTCAAAAACTTTAATATAAAACAAAATTTAACCCCATCTTAATTAAGTTTTTTAATTATTTTAAAAAACTTAAAAATTTACTCTAATATTTAAAAAACTTAAATTAACTCTATCATTTAAAACTTTATAAACCTTAAAAATTAACACTAAAATTTAAAAAACTTAAAAATTAACTCTAACATTTAATATTTTATAAAACATAAAAAAATATTTTTCATTATTTTATTATTAAATCAAAAAAACTATAGTAAGAAAACTTAAAAATGGAAAATATAGCAAAAATCTTTTCAATGATAGATAAATTGGAAGAGAAACTAGGAATTAACGAAGAAATAAAACAGAATTTTATTGACTTAAAGAATGAAATAAATCTACAAAACTCAAGGATGGAAAAAAAATATACATTTATTTTTTCATTAAATGGAGATAATGAAGCAATATTTGATAATGTAAACATATGTAAAATTCTTTATTATTTCGCATTGTTTTTTAATTTTTTTCAATTTTTTAGAGAAGTAGTTTCAAAAAGTCCCTCCCTTCTTGACAGGTTAACTAAAAGTAAAGAAAAGAAAAAAAACATTACTTTAAATTTTGTCTCTAAAGAAAAAACTCATCTCTCTGCTTTTAATCAATTTTTTTCCAAAGACCCTGAAAAACTAGAATTAAAAACTGACTATAGATTAAATTTTGATAAAGCAAATAAAAATAATAAATCTGTTGTAGTATTCTCAATAGCTGTGTCAAGTAAAAGTACTCAATTTGATCAATATAAAGATGAAATAGAAGAACTTCAAAAAAACTATGATCATGTAATTCTTTTTATTTGTTTGGCTTCAGAACAATTCTCTCCATTTATTTTTAAAGAATTTAATGGTATTCAAATAAATTTTACACTAAACTTTTCAATTATACATGATAATTATTATAATCAAAAATCATTAAAATCATTTTATAATGAAATTAGTGAAATTCTATTAAATAAATAAAAATAAAATTTTTTAGAGATAATGTTTTTTAATTTTTTTTTTTTGTATTTTTTAAGTTTCTTTTAATAATTTATACTTAGTGAATCCATTAAAGGAAAATAACAAACTTTATTATTTTATTACTTTTCTATATTTGCTATTTTAATAATATAGAAAAGTGTGTTTAAATTTTATTATTTTAGCAGTTGTAAAAACAAAACTATTTATAGATGACATAATTGAGGTATCGAACTTACAAAACAATTTAGAACAATAAGCTAGAGGTAAAAAATTATCGTTATCGTTTGTTGAATTTTGATCATGGGAAAGGGAAAAACTAATTTTTTTTAAAAAAATTAAAAATAAATGAAAAATAAAAAAAGGATAAAAAAAGGAAAAAAATTTGTAAAATAATAAAATAAAGGTTTTTATTATTTGATTAATTTAACTTTTTTAAGAATTTATTTTTTTATAATATAAATATTTAAATATTTAATTACTAATATATTTATTTTTTATAGTAAAGTAGCTGTTTTGTTTGGGGGGGGTAAAACCAATTTTTTTAATTTAATTAAATTTTTTAAGTTTTTTTTTTTTTAAGTTTTTATTAAAATTAAACACTTAAAAATTAAATCCTTAAATTCACTTAAAATTAATTTTAAAACTTTTTAATTGAACAAAGATACATAAATTTTTATTTTAATTTGGTCAAAATGAATTACTATATTAATATAATCAAAGATATCGCAAATCAAGATACAATAAATTCACAAGAATTAAAACAGGCTATAAAAAATTTGGAAGAAGCCTATTCAATTGAAAACAATCAACCATTAGTACTTAATAATCTAATTAATGGGGCACTTCCCCATTTTGATATACAATATTATTTTCAAATTAGAAATGATAACTCAATTTATTATTTTTCATATGAAAAAACTTTTTTTGAACCATTGGATCAGTTTTTTTCTAGTATTCCTAACCACCCTTATAGATTAAAACAAGAAGACATGTCAAGTATTAAAAATAAGAAATCTGCAGTTTATGTTATATATTGTCCAATTAAAGAGCCAAATTATTCAGAACACAAAAATTCAATAGAAAAATATCAACAGAATTTTCAGAGGTTGGTAATATTATTATTGGTTGCAAACCCAACTCGGTCTTTATTTAAATTAGAAGGATTCCACGGTAATGTTATCAATTTACAAATAACTCTTAATAAAATTGAAAATAATGACTTCAACAAAGAATCATTAAATAAATTTAAAAAGATTATCAAATAATAAAATTTTAATTAAAAATAAAAATAAATTTTATTATTTTATTATTTATTATTTTATTATTTATTTATTTTTTTGTTTTAAAAAAAAAAAAAATTTAATTTTTTTTTTTTTTAATTTTTTTTTTTTTTAATTTTTTTTTATTTCCAAATATATTTTTTTTACTGGTCCTTTGCAGTTTATTTTTCATTTTGATAGAATTTAGCTCAGAAAATGAAAGATGGAATCGTGATTTTTTTTCGAATTTATAAAATTTAAATTTTTTTTTAAAAAAAAAGAATCATTATAAGATTATAATATTAACAATACTTATTATAATTCTTTGCATGAGTAGTAATAATGACAATTATTAAACATTTAATTATCACTTTATTATTTTTAAATTATTTTGTAATAATATCAAATACATATATTATAAGAGATATCACACCACTTGGAAATTACAATAAAGAGAATATACAATATGCACTCAATGGTAAATGCTCATTTAAAAAGTTAATATTATGTGTTCCCGAAGAAACCGAGGAATGTGACAAATTAACACTAAATATTCAAAATGTATTTACCGGAATATTGTATTCAAATAGTTCTGCATATATTCATTCAGTTCTAGTTGATGGAATCGGTGTTGGTACACAAGAAATTATTATAAATACAAAATCCACATATTCCCTAGAATGTAGAGGTAAGTAATAATATTTAATCTCTAATTAATATATATATTAATATAATTTAATATTATCAATAGATTTAGATTTAAATAAAATTAATTTCAAAATTGTAAATCAAATATATAAAACTTTTAATATTGATCAATTTACATATTCATATAATGGTCTATATAAAATGGAGGGAATTTTAACGGATCAAGCATTTAGTATAGATACAACTGTTAGTGAAACAGTGATTTTTGTGGATCTGCCAAGATGCTCATTTACCAATCAATATTCAAACTATTTTTTAGTAGAGTGTTTCTCAATCCCTACAACTTACAATTTGCAATCTCCAATTAAAATACAACTTTCATCAAATATCTATACACTAGATACATTTGTTAAAGGTATGCAGAAATATTTCACTTGGATTAAAAAAAATAACAAAATTCATATTAACCTTTTTTTTGAAATTAATTAAAACCTTAGACCTTAATAATGTTATTGAAGTTTCGAATTTTGGGTATTCACCTTCTAATTATCAACTTCAAAATTTAAAGCTTCCAGGCTATAATCAAGGTGTTTTAATTTCTTTTGATACAAATACAGTTGAGTATGATTCCTTTTTATTATTTAAATTGGATGGGTCAGAGATTACTACTTTTAGTTATCCAATTTATGGTGATTTAAACCAAACAACATTCTTGGTTCCAATGGGAAATTTTGATGCAGTTGCTCCAACCGAAATATATTCTCAAAATAAAGACTCATTGAATTTAGTAAACAGTATAAATAGTCCAATTATTAACCAATGTAATTATTTCTAATTAATTTTTAACCATTATTTTATTTAACATCTAACAATCTTATATTATATATAACTATCTAGATTATTTTGATCCTAATGCACAGATTGAAGATGATGGTTTTCTTAACAACACCATTGAAGACAAACCAATAGTATCGGTGGAATTTTCTGGTAAATCTAAATACCTTTTAACCAATTTTATAATTAGACTATCCGAATATGCTTCATTTTCAAAACCTTTCCCATATGGATTTGTTGGTGGGAATAGTAATTCTTTTGTTTATAGAATTGGTTTTTTGGTCTTTTATAAAGATATAGCTCCTAGAATAATATTTATAAAATCGGATCTTAATATCCCAGGTCAAGTTTTAAGATCATATGATAACATTAATGAAAATATTGGAGGTAAATATTAATAGTAATTATATAAATAGTTTAATAGTAAGTTTGTAAACACTAATATTTTTAAAGATGATTCAAAACCACCAATTATTTATAGTATTGAAAAGCTTCATATTATATCAAATTTATATAAATATACAATCAAAGCAGAAATTCCAAATGGTTTCTTTAATTTTAGAGGAGGTTCAACATCTTTGGGCGCTGAAACATTGGTATCTGGTACTTTTGAAAATGGGATTTTCGAATTTGTAGCTTCACCAAATATTTTCCCAATTAATATATATGACAACATTGGATTAAATTTAGAAATTTCAGATTCAATGGTAGTTAATATAAATCCAATTGAAATTTTCGAAGTGCCACTCAGTGATAATAGTACGTATTTAATGACCACATCTTTTTTTTTTTAATAGTTGATATCTTTAACACAATTCTAATGTTTTCTTTTTTTAATAGTTGATATTTATTCCATTCAAAATGTATCATTTTTATATAATGATATTAATGTAACAGATACAAGAGTATATAATGTTTTATATTTTAGCTATAACTCTTTGGTTCCAAAAGATACAGTATTTGTGTTGGTTCCATTGGGAGGTGTAATTCAAGATGTAGCAAATCCCATTAACTCATCTAATGAAAATATGTTTTATTCATCATACAACTATCAAAAGAACTCATTTGAAATAGAGTTTTATATCGAAGAAAATTCCCAAGTGGGTGATTTCCAATTCAATCTAGTGTATGGAAAAAAGATTCTACATTCAAAAACTCTTCCTTCCCAATTAAAAGTAAAGAGCTCTAGTATGTATATTAATTTTTTAATTATAATAATATTAAATTTATTTGTTTATTTTTACTAATTTTAAAATATTTAAAACAGAAATGGATTTAAGAGGTCCTGTAATAAAAAGCTTCAAGTCTTTTGGTCCAAATATAGATTCAGTAAAAACAACTGATTATATAGTATATTCATTCTCAGTTAGCGATCCAATAAATGGTTTTAGCAATGGTTATTTTACAGTTAGAGGTGATTCTGATCTTTCCACCTACAACCTAACATTTACAATTAAAGATGTTTTACCAGGTGGCGACAATTATTTGGGTAATTATGAACTCAAGTTTAAAGTTTCATATCCATGTATATCCCAGGATTTTGTTATTACAGAAGCTGCATTATACGATACAATGAATAAAAAATCATTCTTCTCAATCTTTTCATCCAGTGGAATTTATTCATCGGTAATGAATCCATTTGCTGATCTTTTAAACCCTGATACTGCATTTAATGTAATTAGAGCCTCCTGTGTAGCCGACCCAGATGCAATCACGGACACCAAACCACCAGTTTTAGTAACATTCCAACCATCAACTTTATTAATTGATACCAGTAAAGCCAGTAGAGAATTAACAATTAAATTTAGTGCATCAGATGAAGAAAGTGGTATTAAAGATAACCAGTATCCAATAGTTTATTTAACTACCGCAGGAAATATAGTTACTGAATGCAAATCCAACATTATACTCATTACCCCAATTGTAGATACACCTTTTGGTAACACTATAGACTATTCATGTACAATTCAACTACCTTTAGGCTTTGCATACCCAACTGGATTTGCATTGTCAGTTTATGGTCTAATTAATAACAATGGATATCACAGTGGTTATTCAAGTAATGACTTATCATATCACTCTTTCCCATATTTTGTAGAAACATCATTTAGTACAAATGATCCAAATTTAGAAAGTTATCATAGAGTTTCAGAAAAAGGTGGAGATTTATGGATATTTGGAAGAGGATTTTCTGAACCACTTAAAGCACATATTCAATTTAACGATGGTTCAACCCAAGAGATTCAAGCATCAACTATACATCCAACAGCAATAAAGTTATCTAATGTAGCAGCAACTAGTACACCCTATGAACTATATATCACAAGTAATTCGATTGTATCAAATACTATAATAATCGCACCAACATTTTTTGGCTACACACCAGAAGATGAATCATCAGCTGAAACCCCAACCGAAACCCCAATACCTACAAATAAACCACAACAATGCTTGGGAAAACCACAATGCGGAGGTCCATCACATGGTATATGTATTGAAAATCAAGGTTGTGTTTGCTATTCACCTTGGTTTGGAAATGACTGCTCATCTCAAATTATTATAGTTGATCCCCCAAAATCGAACGATTCCTCACCATCCACTAATATTACATTACCAGGCAATAACGTCACAGCTACATACAAATCACTTATTACACTCGTATCAATTAGAGAGATTAATATTTTTGGTGATGTTCTTTACGAGAAACCATTCGAAAAATGGATATTAAAGCAAGAGGATGAAACAACCTTCATTTATACCACAACTTTGGATATCAAAAAAAGTAGCAATAAAACCGGCACTACAGACATCAAAGCAACATTAAAATGGTTTGTAAATGAAACAACTATATCGTTTGCAAATGAAAAATTTAATATCAGTAAATCATCTATGAAATACACCATCGATATTGGCGAATACCCATTCGAAAACACATTAAACCAGCTAGAACTTGTAATGTCAGCTCAAATCGAATCAAATACCAACGATACGATTTGTTCTGTTAGAGAGTTTGGTGAGACCACAAGTGGCGATAATTCAAACTATGTAAAAATTCAAGTTGACGATCACTCATTGTATGGTAGATTCATAAAAAGAGGTATCATAGACTCTTATATAAAAGCAATCTCTAATGTATTATTAGATAAAGATATGAAACCAATATCAACAACAAAATCACTACAATCTTTTATTGGTATACAAATACCCAACTTCAAACAATCTGTAGTTTTAGACCCTGATTTTTCAATTCTTTTAGATTCAAATTCAGCATCATCAAAATCAGGCTCAATATGTCCAAGCTCGAAATTAAGCGCAGGCAAAATTGCAGGTATAGCTATAGGTTGCACCGCATTTGTTACTGTAATATCAATATCAATAATTTACTCTATCATTAAGAAAAGAAATAATAAAAAATTCATTTCAAGTATAAATAATAAAATGAATGAAATGAATAATGATAAATTATAAACCAATAATAAATAAATAAATAATAAACAAATTGTAATAATAAAACAATAACAAAAGTTTAAATAAGTAGATTTATTTATTTTGCACTAATCATAATAAATATTATAAACAATTTCATTTTTAAAAAAAAAAAAGTCTTTTCTTTTATTATAAAAACCCAAAAAAATAGAATTAAAATATTTATCTCTTTTTTTATTATTAGAACCCATTAAGTGTTAAATTCTTTTTATTTTTGTTTAATAAATAAAAATAAATAAAAAAATATTATGTCTATATTCTGTGTATACCTAAATAATAAAGCTCTATTCATATCTATTTTAACAATAATAATGATTTCAGATTTATTGTGATTTAATAATATAACTTTTTTTGATGAAATTTTAACGGTGTACTCTACAATTAAGTTAAAAAAAATATTAACTTTTACTTTTATATTTTTTTTAAATTTTTAAAATTATTTTTTTTGTTCACACACACAACACACTTTTGTGTTTATATTTAAAAAAAAAAATTAATATGGTGTGTTCACCCTTTTCCTCAATACCACTATTCAACACTATTTAATTTAAAATAACTCAATATATGAAAAAAAATCAAAATCAAAAACAAATGAAAACTACCCACTCAATGGCTTTAATATATTCACAAAGAATATTAAATTATAACTTGCCCAATGATGTATTATTAGAATTACAAATGATATCAACACCACACAATTTCCTTATAAAAAAAAAATTATAATTAGTTATTCAGTTTTTTGCATAAAATATTAAATTTAATAAAAATAAATATCATATTCAATGAAAGATCACACACCCTGTATTAACCTGGAACACAGAGATACACCCATAAAAAAAAATATTATTACCTTAACTTTTAGATTTAAAATAAATAAAAAAAAAAATAAAAAAAGCCATTTTTGTTAAGAGCAGTATCCAATAAAAAATATTTTAAATATTAAGAATTTTTTATGTATATTATCTATTTTTAAATTAACAAGATCTAAAATCATACCATACGATATTTGCTCCACCCCATTAAAAAAAATCAAAAAGTTATAAAAATAAATTGACAATAATTGTTTTTATTAAATAATCGAAGTTGGACTTTTATTTTAATAATTTTTTTTTTTTTTTTTTTTTTTAAATCTTCCAAATTTAAATTCTATAAATAATTTCTTTTTTTTTTTTCTTTATTTGTGCAAAAAAAAAAAAAGCTTTTAAAAATAAAAATAAAAATAATAATTATTATAATAAATAATAAAATAAATAAAAATATAAATAAAATGACAATTTTAAGTAAGATATTTTTAAATTACTAAATATAAAATTAATTTAATTTTAATTTTAAATTTAATTACTAATTTTATTTTTTTTTATTTTTATTTATTTTTATTTTTTTATTTTTTTTATTTTTTTATTTTTTTATTTCTATAGAATCTGTAACATCTTTAATGAACTTTAATGGTAACAAATCGAAAAAAATTGATGAAAATTATTTAAATAATTTAAATTATTATAAAAACGAAATCCAATCTACAAACGCCGCAAAATGGAAACCTGTTGTTCACTTCTTTCCATCAACCCAATTTACTGCTATTGTTTAATAAAGATTTGCAAATATATAAAAATAGAAAAATAAATATTTATTTAAAAAAAAGAAATAATCATCACAATTATAATAAAAATAAACACATATTAGTTAATTTTAAATTATTTTTTTAGAAAAAAAAAAAAATAAAAAAAAAAGTAAATTTTTTTGAAATTATTTTTTTTTAATTTTTTTTTAATTTTTTATTATATTTATTTTACTTTTTTTTTTTTTTATCTATTTTTAATTTAAATAATATATTTTGTAGTAGGAGAATAATATATAAAACTACTACACTAAAAAATTTATGTAAATCATTGTATTCTTAAAATAATTTGTAATTTTTATTAATAATAATAACAATAATATTTGTATATATAAATAAATATATATTATATATTCATATAAAACCCATTTTGTTGTTTATAATTTTTTTCCTTTAAACACACCCGTAAATCTTTTTCGTTTTGTTTTTTAATTTTTTTTTGTAATTATATATATATTTAAATAAAAAAAATAATAAAAAAAAATGTCAACATTACATAATAATAGCGATGGTGATAAAAAATCGAATGATACAATAAAGCCAACATCAACAGCATCTACAACCACCTCTTCTGCGACATCCACAACTTCATCAACATCTGCAACTAAACCTTCAGATGTTAGTCACAGTACAATGAGTAGTGGTGCAACATTAACAAAAAATAAATCAAGTATAACCTCAACCGCAACAACTGTAAAAAAAACACCAACAACATTATCTTCATCAACAAATAAAACAAAAACATCAACACCATCAGCATTAAAGTCAGTATTATCATCAAACTCGTCACTTTCAAATACATTTCCTGGTCCAAGAAAATCAACATCTTCAGGAACAACATCTACAACATCATCAAATAGCGCATCAAGTACAATGACAACAAAAAAATTAACTGATAAATTATCGACACCAACACTATCATCCTCGATGAAAAATAAAAAGCCAATATCATCACTATCAAAACCAACAGCTGCATCATCCCTAAAACAAAATACTTCATCAACAGCACCAGCACCAACATCTTCATCCACTGACAGAAAGAGTTTAACAACATCAGGTTCAGCACTTAAACCTCCAATTAGTACCTCAGCTACCAGTAGTAATTCGTCAACAAGCAAACTACCAACACCATCAGTTTCACCAACCCCACCATCAACAACTAAAAATACACCATCAGATTCTTCACCAACATTAAGTTCTTCAAATTTATCAGATAAAACATTAAATACAACAGCGCCAACAAACATAAAAGATAAAGTACATTCAACATTAACAACCAAAGATTTACATACAACCAAAGATACACATACAGCAACATCAACAACAGCAACATCATCTAGCAGTGGTAAATTAACATCATCACTTCACAAACCAACACCAAGTCCATCAAAGAGACCAATAACTACAACATCAACTACAAGTGGTAGAATATCATTATTAAGTCCAAGCAGACCAACAGGATCCAATTTGTCATCAACAACATCAACACCAAATGGCAAACCAGTAGCACCAAGGGATAGTTTAACAAATAAGGATCCAACCCAACTACGTGATACCATTAGAACACTTCAAAGAGAAAGAGAAGATTTAATGAATAAAAACCATGACCTTCAAAACAAAATAATAGATTCTGACTCAAAACTTTACAATTTAGATGCGACATTAGAGAAACTTAAAATCGATTTAAAGACTGTTACATTAGAAAGAGATACTCATAAACAAAAAGTGGTACGTTTAGAAAATCAATTAAAGAGCGAAATTGACGACCTCACAAGAAAGCTTGAAGAATCTGATGCCAAATTTGAATTTTCAAATGAAAGATATAGCCAAATGTTAACACGTTATCAACAATCTCTTAATACCATGGATGAAATGAAAAATAAATTTAGAGATTCAATTATATCACAAAAACAAGAGTATATAAATATTCAAAATAAATTAGAAAGTGCAAATAAAAAAATTGAAGAATTAGAATCAAATTTAAAAAACAGTACAAATAGTTTTACTAGTAGTAACAGTAGTAGCGGTAATGAAAAAATTTCACCTCCTCAACAAACAAAGCAATTACAACAACCACAACAACCACAACAACCACAACAACTACAACCACAACCACAACCTCAACCAACTCAACAACAACCAAATCAAAACCTAAATTTAAATAATGTAGATAATAATAAATTAAATAACCCATCACCATCACCATTAAACAAAAATATTCATAACAATTTTATAGTTTCACAGGAATCAATTAATAATAATAATAGCTTAGGTGAAACATCCAATGCAACCTCAACCATTATTAGATCCATTAAGTTTAAAATCCAATTCACCACAAGTACAACATAATAATCAACACCCACAAATTCAAATGCAACCACCCCAACTTCAAACTGTTTCAACTACATCCCAACCACTTTTTACAAACAATCCCAATAGCTCATTAAAAACGATACCACCAACACAACAAAACCAATTACAAAACCAACAACAAAACCAACAACAACAACAACCAATAAAATCAAATCCAATTCAAATTAATAATAATCAGCAACCACAACAACCTCAACAACAACAATCTAAAGAAAGTACAACACCAAATGGTAAATCTGGGATTTTTTCAGGATGGTTCTAAATTATATAATTTATAAATAAAATATTAAAATATAACTATTTTAATTTTATTAAATTTTTTTTTTTACAAATTAATATTATTTACATTTATTGCAAAAACTATATTAAGGGGTATAGCTTTACTTTTTGAATAAATTGATTTGAAGAAAAAAATTTATTTAAGTTTTAATAAAAATAAACTTTTTTTTTTAAAAAATTTATATTTTAGTTTATTAATCTTTTATAATACACCGACGAGTCTATTGGCGATAGCAGGTCTTTTTCATAGTTTTTAATTAAATCTGGGAATAATAATACATCTTGTTTGGAATCTATACCATAATAGAACAATATTCCTTTTAATGAATTGTTGTTTCCTATAGAGTCTAATAGATCTTGAACATTTTTTAATAGATCTTCTGGTGGTTCTAGCGGTCCATTATATGAAATTGATAGATATTCTATATTGCATTCCAAGCTATTTAGGGCTTGGTTAAATAAAACCTTTAGCATCCTAATACTATTGATTATAGCATCTTTTTCAAATATAAAGTTTAAATATTTAATTGAATTATTTTTTTTAAAAAATTGTGCTAAATTCTCCACACTATCGTTATTATATAAAGTTGTTGTGAAATCTAAATCTTGAATTTTAATAGATAGCTGAACTAAATTTGGTGGTAAGGTTAGTTGAAAAAAATCTAATTCTAAATTATCTGTACAAAAAGCTAAAGATTCGAGTTCTTTTAGATTTTTACTTAGATCACCTAAAAATTCATTTTTTGCTAATATATTATAGTTGAAATGCTTGATTTTAGGATTTCTTGATGAAAATCCATCCATATGGTAATGAAAGTACTCGATCTCTAATTCGGACTGAAAGGTAATTTCTTTAATTGTATTAAAATCTCTTAAATTAAATATTGGTCTACCAAAAGTGTGATGACAGGTGGCCCCAAGAAATAAGGTCTCTACCGAAAATAGGTCTTCTAAAACATATGAAAAATGAGTTAAATGTGCTTGATCGAGTATATAAAGTTTCTTTAATGTTTTTTTGCAGTATGTAATAATTTTTAATGCTTTGGTTGAAAAAGAATGGTCACGATAGCTTGTATTAGGGTTGATCCATACAGCTATTGTTTCGATATTTAAATTTGAATTTGAAATTGGACGGAATGTATCTTCAAATATTTTTTCTAACTCGCCAAAAAACAAAAAACTGAATATGAAAGCTGTTGATCTATCTCCAATATTATTAATAATATCCATATCAAGCTCTATTGCTTCATCTAGTGTGTATTCAATTTGACATTGTTTTACATCTTTGAATAGGTTTTTAAATCTAACTACCCCCATTTTTTCATAAATATTTTTAAAATAATAATAATTTTTTTGAATTTTATTAATAGTTTGATAGTTTTCTTCAAATAAATTGATATTATTATTATTATTATTATTATTACTATTATTGTTATTACAATTTTCACGATTATTTAATAGTTTTAAATTAATTTCATAATTATTGTTATTGTTTTCTTTATCCTCTAACTCTTCTTTAAAATGTAAATAAAACGAATTTGATGAAATTTGAAAGGGAAAAGAGGTTGCTATAATTCTAAAAAAATTCTTTGAAACAAACATTAAGTTTATCTTCCATTTGTATATTGGGTTTGGTTTTGAGATGAGATTGTATTCTTCTGTATAGCTGTAAATTGTTTCGACATTCTCATTTAAAAGCGGGCACCAGAAAAATTCTTTTTGAATATTTTCATCAAATTCCCAACAATGTTTTAAAATTAATTTAAATATTATATTATTTGTTATTACTTGCATTTATTTTTAATGGTAGGCAGAAGTTTTGATTTTTTTTTTTTGATTTTTTTGTTAAACCTTTAAATGTTTGAGAAAGGGATTTCTTCCTTTTTTTTTTTTTTAATTTTTTTAAAAAAAAAATTTTGAAAAAAAGTGGTTTTTTTTTATATTTTTTTAAAAAAATTTTAGATTATTTTTTTCATTTTTTTTATTTAAATAATAATATATTTATATTATTTCTCTTCGGATCATTGTGTCAATATATTTGAACAAATAGCAACAATAATGTTTTAACAATACTCCTGAATCAATTTTATCAAAAAAAGAATTAGAGCGTCAAAGGGAATCTAAATTTAATGATGGTAAAGGTGGTTTTATTACAAAATTTTTGAAAACTCCAAGAGTAATACAATTTTTGCTCAACAAAAATGGTTATCGATCCACAACGAAATGACCAAAGATCAAGAACATACCCGCTCCTTTTACTTAACTTTTATTTTTAAAAAAAAAAAAAAAAAAAAATTTAATTTTTTTTATTTTTTTGAATTTTTTAATTTTTTTTAAAAATTTTTTTTTTTTTTTGTGAAGTCAAAAAAATTGGGATAATGAATTTCTTCTAAACTCAAGAATTTTAAGACATTGTTTCACCTTTGGCAAAAGATATTTTTAAAAGTTATTTATAATAATAGACTTGATAAGGGTTAAAATTTTTTTTTTTTTTTTTTACAAAATTGTGTTTTTTATTATTAAATATTTAAATTTTTAATAATAAAATAAATAAAATTTAAATAAATATTTTTTTTTAATATTTTTTTGGGGTCTGTTGATAATTATATTTAAACAAACATGAAATCTACCTTAATAAAGGTTTATTATTGTAAAGTTACAGCATGATTGCCACTAGATGTACACAAAGAGTTACACCATCTAACCAAACCAATTTTACCATTATAAATACAAACTCATCAGATTTATGTTTTCATGGATTGTAAAAAAAGAGGGTGTATTAATTTTTTTTCAATATTAATTTTTAATGGCTATAAAAAAAAAAAAATAAAAAAAAAAAAAAAAAAAAAACTGTTTTTGGAAAATATTTGAATTATTATAAAATTTGGGAAAAAAACCAAATTTTTCCATAAAAAAATTCTAATAAACAATACCAAAAAAAATCATAATCACTTCGCAGTTAGTAATTTACAATTTCTTTTTAATTTTAATTTTATTTTATTTTATTTTTATTTTATTTATATTTTAATTTTATTTTATTTTAATTTTTAAAATAATAGATATTTTTGATTGCCTTGTTTATTGCCCAATAAACAAAAAAAAAAAAAACCCATGAAAACAAGTGATGATAGAATGTTGTCAATCTTTTTTCTTTATTTTTTGGGATTGAAAAACTATATATAATTTAAAAAATTTTTCTATATTCAAAATATTTATTTTATTTTTTTTTAAACAATGAAAAAGTATATTTTATTAATATTTATTTCTACAGTTTTAAACTGTTGTTTAGGTGGTCAGTTTTTTGGAAATATTTCAAATGATCTAAAAAACCTTAAACCAACATCAAAAGCTTTTGGTTATTTTCTTAATTTAGAAAACATTAATGAATTCTACTTTTCATATCAAGATTTTAATGAAAATTTTACATACACCGGTTGTATTATAGATTATTATAAACCAGGAGGAAAATTTAATAACTTTAAACCATGGATGATAGTAAATTCTACAAAATGCAAGTTATTAAAATATAATTATAATATTACAAGATTTATTTATTTCTTATATTAAAATATTTAAATTATTATATAGTGTTTTTATGGGATAAAGATTTACAATTCGCCGAGTATGATCCAGAATTAAGAACGGTTAGGGAAATCGAAATACCATCAGCTTTATTAGATCTTAAAAGCCTAGATATTAAAAATAAGTTTTATGATGACGAATTAAATTTATTACTTATGACCACAGTAAATAATTCTATTTATGTATATAGTTTTGAAAAAAATTCACAGTAGGTATTTTATAAATAGAGTTTATAAACACTTTATACTAATATAATTTTTTTATAGTTATTCATTTTATGTTGATTTTGATAATACAACTGAATCAACTAGTTTAAAAGATGCTTATTATGATATCAAAGAGAAAGTATTTGTATTTTCAAAAACATTGCCATTGCAAGTATTTAGATTAGATGTTTTAAAAAACACAACTGAAATGTTTAATATCAAAGGTGTATTTATTGGTCAAAATTTAAAAAGCTATGTGTCATCTTATAAAAACCAATTTGTTTTTTTAGGAAAGAATGAAACTAATCCAGTTATGATGTTATACCAATTCAATACAAATACCAAATCATTAGAACTTTTATTCCAAACCGATAAAAAAGTAAAATATAGTAGTATTAATTTGGTTAGAGGTTTGAACCCACGTTTTGTTTATTTCAGTAATATTAATACTAATGCAGAGGGTTACTTGTTTGATTTAGAAACAAAAACTATAGAATCTTTCAACACAATTAAAAAAAACCGCCATTATGAATACAGTATAACAAGCGAAGTTTCTAACGAATTTTTAACCTCAATAGTCCCAAATTTCCGTTATGTACCTGTAGCTTATGACTCTTCATATTATTATGAATATGTAAACACCGCATTATCGGTCAATAGTTTTAATCTTTCATTAGGATTTATTATATTACTATCATCATTATTATTTATTTAAATTTTTAATAAACTATAATCAATTATTTTACTTCCAATCTTTTTATTTTTTTACAGATAATTTGAGGTACTATTAAAGGAATTTTTAATTGATCCAACAAAGAACCAAAAAAAATTAATCAATAAAAATTATTTTTATTATCATTTTGTCTTTAAATAATAGTTAATTTTTGAAAATGTTAATTAACATGGTAATATTTTACTTTATTAATTTATTTATGTTTTTTTTTTCCTAATTAAAAATAACCTTTTCGACATTTTTAGTGCATGGGCAATGGTTATATTGACAAGTTGTAGCAGCTTTAACTTCCTTATTTATGAAAAGCATACCACTACCTGAGCCACCTGAACCACCTGAACCACCTGAACCACTACCACTTCCTGAAGCACTTGCGCTTGCTGAACCTGAGCAACCACTGCCACTTCCTGAAGCACAACTACCTGATGATGAAGATGGACCTGATGAAGATGGGCCTGATGAAGATGGACCATGGCTGGATGAAGCATGACTTGGGGTTGGTGGAGCATTACATGGTCTTACCATTTTTGGGCAGTTACAAGTACTATTTTAAATTTAAAAAAAAAAAAAGTTAAAATATTAATACAAAAAAAAAAAATAACGAGGTAGTTTAATTTGAAATATTATTTTCTTACCAAGTATTAGTATCGCAAGTAACAACTTGTTTTGTAGCTAAAACATCACATCTTTCTTGACAAACTTCGAAACTATAAAAAATTAAATTAATACCAAAATTATAAATTAATATATAATAAAATACTTACTTTGGAGCATCAATATTTAAAACAGATCCATCATGCATTTCGCATGTGCATCTACTTTTTTTTGAAGCAACAACATTTAATAAACACAAAGCAACTAAAAATAAAGTGAAAACAAATAATTTATTCATTTTTTTATAATAAACAGATAGATGGCATATAACAAAAATTAAAATAAAAAGTGACACAATCAAAATTTATTGATTTTTTTTTTTTTTTTTTTTTTGTGATGAAAAATTTTTTTCTTTTTAATTTCCCACAAGATATTTTGTGAACCTGGTTGATACCAATTTTTTTTTCGAACAGTCGGTATGAAAAACTCTTGGTTTTAAATTTCCTACTCCTTAATTAATAACATACCCTCTAATGATTACATTTTGGTTCAATATAGGGATTTTTGGAAATTTAATTTTTTTTTATTTTTTTTATTTTTTTTTTTGGATATTTATTTATTCACAATTTTTTTTATTTATCTTATCATTAAATATTTTTTTCTTTTTAAAAAAATATTTATTTCTTAAAAACAAATATTTTATAAAAACCTTTTTTTTATTTTTTTTTTATTATTTTTATTTTTTTATTTTTTTTAATTTAATTTATTCAAATGTTTATTCAAATAATACTCTTTTTATTTATATATAATATATCTAAATTTCTTTATATATAATATATTTCGAAATTTAAAAATAAATTTATTATTATTTATTTTTAAAATTTTCATAAAAATAGTATTTTTTTTATTTAATAGATTTATTATAAACAATATGCTATCTCGTTACTTCAAACGAAAATAATTGAATTAAATAACAGATATTTGAAAAAAATCAATATAAAATTATATTTTATTTTATTTATTTTATTTTTTTTAAAAAAAATTTTTTTAATTTTTTTTTTATAGTTTTTTTTTTTTTTTTTTAATTTTTTTTTCTTTAGCATTTTAGAAATTGTAGTTTTTTTTTTTTTAACCAAAAGGTGTTAATAATTAAATAATATACATATAATATACATATATAAAATTTTCATAGTATAATTGTGTGAAATTAATTTTTTTTAGATTCTATTTATATCTTAAACACACAAAAAAAAAATAAAAATAAAAAAAAAAATAAAAAAAAAAAAAAAAAAAAATCTTTATAATTAATTTTTTTCAAAATTATTAATAAATAAATAATAATAATAATAACTAAAAATTATATAATAGTATAATAGTAAAATAATATAATAAAAATACAAACAAATAATTTTTTTTGTTGTAAAATTTTTTTTCTTTTTTTATTTTATTTTATTTGATTTGATTTTTTAAAAATAATTTTTATAAAAAATATAGTTAAATAAAAAAATGATAACAATAAAAGAAGAATTAGAGAATTATTCATTCTCTAAATATTTTTCAAGATTTTATTATTATTTTAAAAGTCATTCATCATCAAATAATAATAATGTCAATAAAAAAACCATTAGTAGTAACAAAGAAAACGAAAATGGGGCTAATAACAATAATAGTAATAATAAAAAATCACCCTCACTATTAAGAGATAGTGGTAATAATAACATTAATGAAGACGACGACTCAACTGCCACATTACTAAAAAATAGCAATGGGTGTTGTGGCGATCATAATAAAGAAAGCATAATAAAAAAAACCAAATACTCACTAAATAACTACAGCGATACACCAGATCATTTAAGAAGACCATTTATATTGGAGGGATACAGAGTGGATTTTTCTTATTGGTTAGCATTCAAATCTATATTTATATTTGGTCATAATGACATTTCAAATATTTACAGTCATTTGATACCAGCAATTTATTTTATATATACACTCTATGGAATTTTAGTAAAAAACAATTATAATATCACAGAAACACCAGATAAAGTTATGTTTGGTATATTTTTAGGCTCTGCTATTTGTACATTTATTTGCTCAGTGTTGTATCATACATTTGGATGCCATTCATATAGCACTTATAAAAAGTTATTACTCTGCGATTATTTGGGTATTGTATTGCTTATTGGCTCATCTTTTTACCCATCGCTCTTTTACACATACAAATGTCATGCGAACTTGATGGTGCTCTACTTGTTTACAATTACTTTTCTTTGCTTTTCTTTATGTGCTTTAATATTTGTGCCAAGATTCCAGGAGCTTCATACACTTAGAAATAGTTTGTTCTGTGCCACAGCTCTCTTTGGTGTTTTCCCAGCTATACACACTTTCTTTATTTTCGACTACTCTCTTTCATTCCAGTTCATCAAGAGAATAATTACAATGTTTTTAATTTTTGGCTTGGGTTTATTCTTTTATATTTATAAAATTCCAGAATCAATTTGGCCAAAAGCTGGCTTATATCACAGTTCTCATAGTTTTTGGCACTGGTTTACCGCATTGGGTCCACTCTACCATTTAGATACCTGCCTATTGTTATTTGAGCAAGTTGCCACTATCACATGTCCTATTTAACTGTAAAAAAAAAAAAAAGATATATAAAGTCTTTTTTTTAAGATTTTTTTTTTTTTTTAGAATTTTTAATAAATAAATAAAAAATTATGTATAAATAATATTATATATAATTATTAAAAGTTTTTAAGAAAACATTTCATTTTTTATTTACAATTTTATTTTTTTATTATTAAAACTTTTTTTAAAAAATATGGTGATTAATCTAAAAACAGAAAATTTATTTTATATTTAAATAATTTAAATTTATTTTAAAAAAGGTTTATATAATAAATATATTGGAATATTATTTATTTAAATGAGATGTGCCATGTTGTTGTGCTGTAAGGTGATTATTAAAAAAAGTACTATTATTATTGTTGTTGTTATTATTACCAATAGTATTATTGGTGTTATTAAAAGTTGTAGTATTATTTATATTATTATTAAAATTTGTAGTAGTAGCAGTATTATTATTATTTGATGGGGTTGAAGATGATGCATAAATTTGATGAACTCTCATATGTTCTTTCCACATTAAAGATTGATGTTCTTTTGAACAGAAATAAGTAGCAAAACCAGTTTTAGCACAATTATAACATTCGAGCATTGACTCTTCGCCACAATAACAACATGGACGTTGTGGTGGTGCAGAGTGTTTATATTTTTCTAAAATAATATCTCTTGCTCTTTGTTTATCTCTGTCAAATTGTTCTTGTTGTTGTAATTGCTTTTGTTGTTGAATATATAAATTTTGTTGTGGAGTAGCAGTATTGTTGGATGAAGCAGTGTTTGATGATGGTGAACCAAATGATTGGAATTGTTGTTGAGAAACTTGTTGATGATATTGTTGTTGAAGTGATGATAAACTATTGTTATTAGAGTTATATTGTTGAGTGGAGTACATTGATGAGGGTGATGAAGCAGTGGCGGCTGTTGTTGGTGTAGTGGTGGTTGATGGGGCAGAGAGATTATTTTGGAATATGGAATTTGATAAGAAAATATTATTAAAATCTGTGCCGAATAATGATGGAGTTGATAATGAAGAGTTGGTTGAATCTAAATAATTAACCCAGCTTGGTGACCAATTATATGGGTCACTTGAATATGAATTATCAGTTTTACCACCAAATAACGAACTTTCCCAATTATTTGAAAAAAGATTAAAATTATAATTTGAAATTGAATTTTTATCTTGATTTTGTTGTTGGGCTTGTTGAATTTGTTGTTGTTGTTGTTGCATTTGTTGAATCTGTTGTTGTTGTTGAGCCTGTACTTGTTGTTGAGCCTGTGCTTGTTGTTGCTTTTTATTTTGTTTCTTTGGTGAGGGTGTTGGTGTATTATTATTATTTGCTTTAGTAGTATTGACTGGTTGTGGTACTGCTTGACCTGCTATTATTGATGCTGTTGATGTTGGTATGCTATTATTTATAGTTTGAATAATTGGTTGGTTTGGTGAAACATTTGAAGAGTTTGAGGAAGTGGATGATGATGGTGATAATGGTCCATTGCTATGTTTTGATGTTTTAACTTTAGCGATAGTTCCAAGTGGTGGAAATTCATTTGAAAGTGGTGGAAACTCATCTTCATAATACTCTGGGGCTGCGGGAGGCTTTTCACCAATCATTGATGGTGAAATAGCACCAGTTGCAATTGCTGAAAATGGTAATGGAGTTAAAGATGATGGACTTTGTGTGACACTTGCGATAGTTGCTGCTGCTGTAATAACTGCTGGAGAAGAGGTATGTAAAGAAATTGGTGTTTGATTATTTGATGATAAAATTGGTGATGATGGTTCAATTAAATTTGATGATGATGATAATGATGGTGAAAGTGGTGTTTGAATTGCTGCTGTTGATGATGATGAGGATGAAGATGAGGATGATGATGAGGATGTGGTTGAGGTTATTATTGTTGGTACTGTTGCTGTTACTGAACTATTATTTGTAATATTGCTATTAACATTATTATTTGTTAAAACTGTTAATTTTGAATTTGTTGGATCAGGTTGAATTGATAATTTTGTACTTTCTTTTTTATTTTTATCATTTGTTTGAACTGATAATTTTTTACTTGAAGATTTTGATTTTGGAGTTGACCATTCATCTATATTTGTATTTGGAGATTCACACATAACACAAGTATAACCTTCTTCTTCATTAATAAAAGTACAAACTAAACATCTCCATTGACCTGGTTGTAACTCAACACCATCCTCGCTAGTATTAACATTACTATCATTTACTAAACTACCATTATTATTACTATTATTTATATTATTACTACTATTATTATTATTATTATTATTATTACCATTACCATTACTATATAAACTGTTTGTATTCTCTATATTATTTGTATTACTTAATAAACTATTACTACTATTACTATTACTATTTGAAATTGAATTACTTATATTACCACTATTTTCTAAATTATTGCTACTATTACTACTATCAGAATTTACTGAATGATTTTGTTGATTCTCTAACTTTTCAGTGTACTCTTCATAATAAGCATCCCATAATGGTGAACCTAATTGAGATAAACGAGTTCCTAATTTTTCGATTTTTAATAATATACGATTTAATTGATCCAATAGTTTCTCTCTATTGGTTTCACTAATTACTGGTTTACTATCAGATACCATAACTTCTGGGCCAACTGATGAACCTCTTGTTGAAGTTAACTTTTCAGTATGCGTTATAAATGGCATATCTTCTACATATTCTATTGCTTCTACGACTTGTAAATGAAATCTCATTATTGTTTTTTGAGCACTTGTAAGCTTTGATGCAATTTTTTCATCTAAAAATGTTGGATTATCGATTAAATCTCTTGAACTTTTTTGTGGTATTTTAAAATCTTTAAATTCATGTATACCTATATTAATTTTACTGTTAGAATTGCTTTTAATTTGATAAAAAAAATGTGACATAGTTACTACTTACTATCTTTTATTTTTTGTAATCTATCTTTTACATGTCTTAATTTACAATGTTTTTCTAAAAGACTAAAAACTTGTTCATCAGTTAATTCCTCATCTTCTTTGGGTAAAAGTAAACTCCATTCATTCCATATACATGTAATAACCTCTTCAATCTATTTTTTTAAAAGTATAAAAAAAAAAAAAAAAAAAAATTAGTAAGCATGTTTTTTAAAATAGGGCGGTAAATATTTTTATAATAAAATTTGATACCCACATCCATCTCTACAAGTTTACCTTTTCTCTTGGCTTGACATGATCTATTCTTTAAATTTCTATCACCTAAAACTATTAAACAATCAGCTTTTGATCCAGTAATAATTTCAGCTAAATTTTCGGTTTTAATTGATTGGCCGTTTTCTTCAGTTTTTAAATATACATCTACACCCCTATCTAAAAATTGATTTTGAACTTCTCTTGCAAATCTCATTACTCTTGAATCTGAAGCATATAAAACAACCATTTGTAAAAAGGGTCTTCTACCTGCCATTCTACTTGGGTTTGATCTTGTGGCAAACGATATAAACTCTTCAGAATCTTCCAAAGATAAATTACTTATATTTAAACTATTTAAACTATTACTATTATTCGTATTATTACTATTATTTATAACTGGAACTATATCTATCTTATTACCACTACTATTTAAATTGGTTGTGGAGGCTGGCTGTATATTATTATTATTATTATTGTTGTTACTATTATCTTTTTTATTGGTCGATAGAGGAACTGTTGATTTTTCATCTGCTGTTGATGAAGATGATGCAGTTTTAGCAGTGTATGTTATATTACCACCATTATTTGACGATGATGATGTACCACCTGTTGAGCTATATGAATGCGAAAACCTACATGAATCTCCTAGCTTACAGGTTCCAGATTTAAAATATTTACAAATAACAGGATATCTCCCACTACCACTGCTAATATTTGATGTTGACCATTCCTGTTTAGACATACTTTATTATTATTTTACTACTATTATTATTGTTGTTATTATATTTATTATTTCTATTTATCTTTTTTTTTAAAATCATTAGTGTATTTTACACAATGTGTATATCACCCCTTTATCTTTATTTTTTTTCTACTACTTGTTTTTTTTTTTTTGTGTGTTTTTTGGATTTTTATTTAATTTTATTTATTTATTTTAAATCGTTTTAATTTATTTATAAAAGTTTAATAAAATCTACTTGAATTTGAACACAGCTGTGAAATGATATTTTTTTAATAAATTGAATTTCTTTAACTAAGTTTTATTTTTTTGTTTTTATAACTATTATTACTGTTTTAATAAAAAAAAAAAAGAACTTATCGAAATACTACAAATATTTATTGGATTGTATCTATTAACTATTGTTTTGAATGAAAAATATTTTATTTTTTTTTAAAACAAATTGTGCGAAATAAAAAAAAAAAATTTTAGAAAAAAATTAAAATAAAAAAAACGAAAAAAAAAAAAAAAAAAAAAAGAAACAAAAAAACTTTTTTTTTTTTTTTATTTTTTATTTATTTTTTATATTTTATGAAAAACTTAATTAAAGATAGTTCTATATCTTTTTTAATCTCTATTTTCCTTTCTCTCCTATCACACAACTAAATAATGTTTTTATTAAATAAAATAAAAAAAGAAATTTTTTTAATGTTTGATATTGAAATACGAGTTTTATTTGTTATTATTATTGTTATTAGTGTATTCAATATTTGCATGCACACCCCCACACGGCCACATGAAAAAACACCCAGATAACTTCTTTTCAAAATTTTGAAATAAAAAAAAAAAAAAATAAAAAAAAAAACTGAACCACATACTTTCACACAAATAATATCTCTGTATTATTTAAATAATAATAATGAAAAATAAAAATAATAAAAATAATAGTAGTAGCAATTTGATTTTACATATTAAATTTTCAGCGAAAACTTTAAATAATTTATTTTTTTTTGGATTTTTAATTTATTTTATTATAATGTAGCAAGGTGTGGGTGTGGGTTGGTGTTTTGTTTTGTTTTGTTTTTATTTAATATCTTGATATTGTTGCTATTTTTATTTTTTTTCTTTTATAACATAAAAATATTATTGTTATTATTATTATAATGTAATATTTTGGTTTAGGGTATGTGGTTGTTTTTGTTTTGAATGATTTTGTTGTTGCGATTGTTGTTGTTGTTGTGATTGTTGTAATTCTGCAGATGGTTTAACGGTTAATTCTCTTTCTTTTTGTAGTGCTTTTTCCACTTTTTCATTAAGTTGTATTTGATATTGTTTTTTCTTTTCTTTTAAATTTTTAGCTTTATCATTTAATCTATTCATTCTATCTTGCGAGTTTATCATTTCCCTTTTTAATGTTTGAATTTTAATTAAATATTCTTGAATTTTTTTAAACTAAAAAAAAAAAAAAATAATAATTTGTAATTGATTATTAGAAATCGTTATTATTATGGTTTTTTTTGATATTTTAAATATATATAACTGAATATTTACATTTTCTACAATTATATCTACATTTTTTACATTTTGGATTTTTATATTTTCATTTTTTAATTCGTTTAATAATAATAATTGTTCTTTCCTAAAAATAATAAAATATTAGAATAAAAAGGAAAAATAAAAAAAGAATTGTTATTATTATTATTATAAAACATACTGTAATTCATTTAATTTAAGGGTGATTGCATCTAATGGTATTTTAGATAACAATAAGAGACCCTCTGTTAAGTCAGGAACACATAATGAAATTGCATCTTTATTACTTAATTTATTTATATTATCACTATTTTCTATTTTATTTACATTATTATTATTGCTATTTACAGTATTATTATTTTCATTTATTGATATATTATTGTTGTTATTTTCATCCATATCTGTATATTTTTGTCACTATGATATATTTAAACAAAAATAATTTTAAAAAAAAATTTTAAAAAAAAAAAATAAAAAAAAAATGAAAATTAAAAAAAAATTAAAATAAAAAAAAATAAATTATTATTTTTCATTTTATTTTTCTTTTTATTTCAAAATTTTTTTGTTTTTATTTTTTTTTTTCGATTTTTGCATTTTCAAATTTGAGTAATTCATATGCAAAAAAAAATAATGTGTAATGATCTGATTTCATATTTAATATGAACTTTATAAATTTTCATACAATAAAAAATAATAACAATAATAGTAATAATAGCAATAATAATGATATTTTATTTTTCAGTATTTGGAAAATTGATTTTCTGAAACAAAAGATATTAAAATCGATAAAAGAGTTAAATAGATTTAAAAAGTCATATTCATATTACCAGCTTTCAAATTTATCATGGTTATTAAAAAACAATCATATAAATTTAATTAAAGATAAATTAAATAAATATAAAAAAAATAAAATAACAAATAATTATGATTTTAATAATAAAATATATTTTCAAATCGATAATAAATCATTGGTTTTAATTTGTAGCATTAAGGATGATCAAATATTTGAAAGTTTTATAGAATATTGGTATGATAATCATAAAGTATATTATAATGGCAGCAGTAGAAGCAATAATGAAATCCAAACAGAATTAAAGGGAATGGGTAATGGATATCAAGAACCTGGTTTTATTGGTGATAGTAGTGGTGGGAAAAATGAAAATGCAGTTTTTAAAAGGCCATTTTATGTAGATCAACAAGAAGAGTTGTTTAATTTCAAATCGTCAATACTTAATATTTTACAGGGTATTTTTAATTCAAAGAGTGCATCAAGATTGAAATGCTTCATAGAGAACCCATGTTTTGGTAGAGAGGGTCTAGATATTTTGGAAACTATATTTTCAAGTTTGCATTGGAGCTCATATTTCATATCAGCAAATTGTTTAAGGTTTTTGATTGGTGGCCGTTATATTGCTGGGTATTCTAGTAAATCACTTTTAACCTTAATAGAAGAGCAGATAATAAACCATCAAGATGACCACGAGGACTATGTCATTTATTATATAGAGGTTCTTTTGACCGATGAGGAGTTACCTTCGCTGGAGCCAGAGAGAATATTATCAATACTGTTCGGTAGACGTTTCCCATTGACAATTAATACCATTAGATACTTTCAAACTAGAACCAATTCATTGCAATCTATCAGCGATACCCACACCCTAAAGAAACTATTTACCCAGGTTACGCCATACAGTCTTGAAACAATTAATTTTTTTTCAAGTGTTTTTGGTACCGAAAAATTACAGTCATATTCAGGTTATTTCTCTTTAGCTTATATAAATCAAGTTGCTAATAGGTGCAGAGATATTAATATCACAGCTAAAGATATTCAAGAGATTAAAGACTTTCTTTGGTTCTTTTTTAGAAATGGTTTTTATATAGATTCAGAGTTTACATCTGTGGTATCTTTTTTGGGTGAACACCAGTTATTAGAATTGGTTATAGAAAGAAATTTATCATTAGGAAATGAAAATTATAAATATTTATCATCAAATTCATTAAATCTAGCATGTCTATCGGGTATTCCAATGGTTGGTGAAGCATCTTTTGATTTGGGTGTTGACTTAGTTTTGTCAAAGTATTACGGCCATTTAACAAATATTATAGAATCGATTAATCAGTTACCAGATGATTGGATCTCACCGTCCAATATATCAGTTACTTTATCAAGAGATGATAGTGATCAGGTTCAGCTTCGATATTGTGCATCCGTTTCAAATTATCCAAATGAAAGTATACAATTTTTTTTAGATGAAAAGGACCATATTCTATATCGTAGTTATTCAAACAAACAAACAAATGACGAAGATTTTTTAAAATATTTTAAAGTTATGGAGCTATTAGTACCGCATATAGTTATTGACGAAACAAATGATTCACTAGCTATGGCGGCTGCAATTGGTGGTAATCCATTCATTATAAACTATTATTTAGAACACAGCCCCAACATTGATTGGTTCGCATCCACATTATGCTACTTTAATCAACAGGACCCATTCTTACATATATTTTCAAACTATAGAATCAGTCCAGATGCATACGCTTTATGTATTAGTTATTCAGCATTCAATTGTAATATGCATATATTTAAAAGTTTAGTCGAAGAGCCATACTATAATACCTTAGATAACATACCGCATTTTCATCACTTGCTATTACTCCCAATTCTAAGAGGCTCAATAGAAATGGTTAAATTGCTTCACGAAGAATATAATCAAGAAATATTGGACTCATATATTTTAATATCAATATTAATAAACAAGCAGCATTCAGAGCTCCGGGTTAAAGATGACAGCACAACTGAAATTGAAAAGGAAATAAAATCAGCTATAGGGAAATTAGAATTTAGAAAAAGAAATAACATTACAAAATACTTAATTGAAAACAAGAAATTTAAGAAAACAAATGCTTTAGAGGTTGCATGTTACACTGGCAATGAAGATATTATCGATTTCATATTGAAAAATCAACATTATAATTTCGATAATACAACGATTAAAGATAATAACGAGGTCAGAATACTACTTTCAAATGGTTCACGAATAGAAATCATCGAAAAGATACTTGAAATAAAGTTTATTCATCATTCAAAATATCAAATATTCCAACCCGATACATTCACCATATCATTTATCAATGGACATATTAAAGCAGGCGAGCTCTTCATAAAATCCCAATACATCGATTGGAAATCAAATCAAATCGAACCCATCTATTTATCAGCAATCTTGTACCATGGCAAAGGACAGCTATTATCAGAGTTTTTATTTAATCAAACACCAGAAAGGTTTATTTCAGATAAGGATCTATTCAAATTTTATACTAGAACTTCTTTATTGGATTTTTCATTAGTACTATCTAATCTCTCACCAGATTCAATTTCAATATTTTTAGAAACTTTTTTCAAACTTGTAGAAAAGAAAAATAACAGCGAAACAAGTATTCCAATAAACTATTTCCGCAAACACTTTTTAAAATATGTAGTTAAACTATTAATAGCTTATGGTGATTTGACCACTCTCAAAAAACTAATATCTAAAGAATTTCTATCAAGTAAATATTTAAATGATGACGAATTATTCAAATGGTCAATACAATATCAAAATCTACCAATCATATCTTTATTATATAAATCCTCAAACATTAACAGTAATAGTAATAACAATAATAACAATAGTTATGGTAAAAGAAAAAGTAAAAAAAGAAATAATAATAGCGATTATATGCACGATGATGACGAAAATATTTTAGATATTTTTATAAAGGAATACCATCAAAATAATAATTTGGTTCAATTATTAAGATCATTGAAATCAAA
The DNA here is from genome assembly GCF_000190715.1 of Dictyostelium purpureum. Classification (NCBI taxonomy): domain Eukaryota; phylum Evosea; class Eumycetozoa; order Dictyosteliales; family Dictyosteliaceae; genus Dictyostelium; species Dictyostelium purpureum. The sequence continues at coordinate 3,450 of NW_003519496.1, read as the reverse complement.
TGACCAATTAATTAAAAAACAAAAAATAAACTTATTGTTTTAATTATTTATTTAAATGGAGTTTTTATTTTTATATTATTTGTTTTGTGGCGTTTAATAGTTTTTTTATAGAAAATTACACAAAAAAATATTATAGATATTTATTATTTTATTTATACAATTATATTATTTATTTTATTTTATTTTATTCATCGCTATAACCTACGTCGCTGTCAATATCTGAATAATTCCATTCTATGTCTTCTTTTTTTAAAAAAAAAACATTTATTAATATTCCATTTATTGATTTATTATTGAAACCTTTTTGATTTGGTGGCGAATCTGAAAAATAAAAGTTTATTTCTTTGATGTTAAATTGATGGTTCGTAGAACTCTTCAGTATTTCCAACGTTTGGTTAAAGGACTTAATAGTTTCATTCATGAAAGATATGGAATATAGTTCTAAATGGTTTAGTTTTTTAAAATGATTAAAAGTGTCGTTTGATGAAATGTTGTTCTTCAGTATAACATTTCTAATTGTTTTATTTGCACCGTTTAATACTTGATTAAAAATTAATTCTTCATGTGAGGATGATAGTATTAATGTTTTGATGGTTTGGTTTGATGCAAGTGATTTAATGAGTGTTGAATCTATAAAGTTGTATCCCTCCAATGTCAAGGTTTCAATGGATATGTTTTTAGTGATGATTGAGGCCAAACCATTGCTTACCAAGCTTGTATCATAGTGTTCATCTAAACAATCATATGTATCTCCACATACATTATATAGTGATAGCTCTTTTAATGTTGAGTTGTTGGATAGTACCTTGACCATTAAATTCCAATCACTTTCAATGGTAAAATTGTTCCTAAAGCTTACTATGTCAATACATGAGCCACTGTAGCCTCCTTCTTCGTCGTCATTGTTGTGCTGCTCTATAATTCCATTCCTAGCATTATGTGACAGTCTTATAATTTGATGAAATGCTATTGGTACAGTAATTGATTTTAATTTTGATTTTAATGAAAGAGATGCCAGGTCGATAGGCTCAATTTGAACAGAGTTGTTGACTTTGAAAGACTCTAGTGAGTTAGAATCCTCAAAAAATGCAGATGTATTAACATTTTCTCTGTCTAAATATATAAAGTTTGGGAAATAGGACACTGATCTAGGATTTAATTTTAAAATGTACTTTATATATTGATCCTCTATTCCTCCTAGCTTTATCCTATTGATACAATTGACTTCTCCACTACACAGGTAATCTCTATAACTAGATCCGAAATTGAGATGGGTTTCTTTAAAGTCTTGGAGTATTATAGTTAAATTGAATACACAATTGGGTGGGAACTTATCTATCTTTCCTAAAATGATGTGAGAAACTTTATTAGTTGGTACCTTTACTAAGACTTTTTTAAATTCTTTTATAGAGTTTCTTTTTCTAAATATTTGAAATTCACTAAATGATTGGAATACCATTATTTGTGGAGATCTAATAAGTTTGAACTCTGAAGGCTCTTCTTTGTTCTCTATGAAGCTTTTTAAAACTTTAAAGTTTTTAAAGTTTAATATTTCATTTGATAGAATTTTTTGTATTGAGCTAAACCATTTCTTTGAAACCAGACTTAATTCAATAGCTTGATTGTTGTAACTGCAAGTACCACCGCCAAACTCGTATCTTTTAAAATAATAATGAGTTTTTATTTTACACTTATTATAAATAAATTCTAAAATACATTTTATAATATAACTATAAATATAGTCTGGAAAAATATTCATTAAAAATTATATTATATTTTATTTTATTACTATATTATTATTAAATGAAATAAAAAATAAAAATAAAACCGAATTTTAAAAAAAAAAAAATTAAAAATTAAATCATTTAAAAAAAAAAAAAAGGGTGAACTGTTATTAGCAGTTATTTTTGAATAAAATATTTGTTTGATTACCAGGTCATTTATTATTATTATTATTTTTTTTACAGCGAGAAAACTCAAGAGATTTAAAACAACAAAAACAAAAAAAAAAAAAAAAAAAAGGAAAAAGAAAAAATAACAGAAGATAAAAATGAAAAAAAGAAACTTATCAAGGAGTTATTATTTATTATAATATTAGAAAACTGTTCTTTTTTTCAAGGAGATATCTATTATTATAAACAGAGGATTATTTTTTTTAATATTTTTTTTTTTTTGTTAAGTTTGTTGGGAAACTTAAATATTTTTTTTTTTTTTATATTGGAAATTTACTTTGTTTTTTATTAAGTGATGATAAAAATAACTACGAGACTTAAAAAAAATGAAAAATAATAAACTTACTTGCACGAATAAATAAATACACCCACACACTCATTAGAAAATAAATAAAATCTTTAAGTCACTTATAATTCCACACACATATTCACATACAAAAAAAATCTTATCACTTGTTTTAACCCATTTTTTTTATTTATTTTTTTTATTTAATTAAATTTTACTTTAATTTTTAAAAAACAATTTTTTTTAATTTTTTTTTTAATTTTTTTTTTTATTTTTTCTTAATTATTTTTAAATTTCTTTTTTAAATAATTAAAATTTTAAAAAAACTCACACACAATAATTTTATTTAATACAATTTATAAATATAAATATAAATATATATAAATATATATATTTTTATACACACAAAAAACACAATTGTCTTAAATTTTATTTTTATTAGTATTAATTATTATTTTGTTTTTTTTTTATTCACTACCATTATTCATTTTTAACAAAGAACAAAAACCATAATAAATTTTATTTTTTTTTAAATTTTTATATTTTTAAATTAAATATTTTTTTAATTTTTTTTTTTATTTATATTTTATTTTTTTTTATTTTTTATTTTTTATTTTTTAAATATTTGGGTATACCATAGAATTTTGCTACTTTGTAATATAATATATTTTACACAATAAATAAATTTATTATATTTTTTTTTTATTTATAAACCCATTGTATAAAATATGACACTTTTAAATAAATCATTCAAACAAGAATATTCTTTAGGTAGATATTTATTTATTTATATACAAATTTGTTAACAAGATTTCTAATGGTTTACCAAAATACTAATACTAATATTTTTTTATAGAAAAAAGAAAAACTATTTCAGAAAAAATTAAAAATAGATATAAGGATAGATTACCAGTAAGTTATTTTAATAAAAGAGAAAAAAGCAGTTTGGGTTTGGTATTTAGCAACAACCAGACAGATATTTTTTACAATGGATACCACCACTCTAAACTGCTATAGAAACATACTATAAATAATATTATTGCTTGTTGTACTAATAGTTATTTTATAATTTAGATTATTGTTGAAAGAGCACCAAATAGTAATGTCCCAGATATAACAAAAAAGAAATTTTTAGCCCCATCCAATATGGTTGTCAGTAATTTTATTATGGAAATTAGAAAGCATCTAGATGGCTCCAAACAAAACTCGACC